>NW_020664393.1:51074649-51114155 GCF_002925995.2 Terrapene triunguis
GGGGGGGGGAGAAGCACCCACTGAAAAAAAGAAATGTAAAAAGTCATCCTAAAACATGTATTTAAACTAACAGACAGATGAAATACCCCCTCCCACTCCAGTCATAAGGTCTTTGTATCTATTAATGTTTCAATGGGAGACCTAAAATGAAAAATGATCAGAAATTATTTTAAATGTATTAATGGTGACATTTTAAAAATAACATTTTAATGTGATAGTTTAATGTGTATTTAAAACCACAATATTATAGAGTAATACAGGCATGTTTGTGATTGAAAATGTTTTTATAAAATTCCAATTAATTTTTATATTTTGACTGTTGTTTCTTTTATCATTTAGCTTAATTTCACCACATGCTTCTCTGCTGCCTCTGTGTCAGCATCTCATCTGGTCGTCTCTTGAACTCATTGATGTGCCTGGTTTCAATCTGACTGTTTTAGTCATTTATTCCCCAACCTTTGTATAGAAGGTCTACTAATTTTTGAATCATATTAGTTTGATTTTCTTATTAAGTGGAAAGTCTGTTATTATCAGGTTTTATACACCCCCATTATGATGTCAAAGACTTCAAAGAGGTGTCTGTGAAATCTATTCTTTCCTAATGATGTTGAGTCAAAGTCATCCCTGGTGTAGCTCCATTAGAGTGAATAGGGCTACATCAGGAATATATTTGACTCACTAAGCTCAACTTTCTAAATCTATTTTCCTAATTCAGGGCCAAATTCTTCTTAATTTCAGTAGATAGATGCCACCACTCGGGGGTGAAAGTAACTTAAAAGACTTACTGGTATGCAGGGTGGCCGGGCTTCTAGGCAAGGTGGGGGGGGGTGGCTCTTGGGGGAAAGGGCGGGGCCTCGGGTGGAAGGGGCGGGTCTGGGACCAGACTTCCCTTCAGCACTGCCTGGCCTGCGCCGCCCCGGCTCTGGTGGCAATTTAAAGGGCCCAAGGCTCCGGCCACTGCTGCGGTAGCAGCAGTGGCGGCTGGAAGCCCTGGGCCCTTTTAAATTGCCGGACCCTGGGGCAGCTGCCCTTTTTGCTCCCCCTGTCAGCAGCCCTGCCAGTACGGTGCTTAAAGCACTGCCATGGTAGCACTTTAACATCGGTTGTATACTGGCCCGTACCAGCGGCCGCTTTCTTACTGGTACGCCATACCGGCTTACTTTCACCTCTGCCACCACTTAAACCCACATAGTTCAAGGAGAATTTTACTACAGAGATATGGATAGAAACAGTGCTTAATTTTTAATAAAAGAGGTGCTGGGGCTCAAGCAAGTTTTTACATTCATAATTGATGCAGCAAGCCCAGAGGTGCCAGGGCTATGAACTGCCAAACCTAGAGGTGCCAGAGCTCAGCCCCGGCAAGGCCTGACACAGATTAAGCTCTGGATAGAAACTATGAATAATCAGCAATACATGTGTCTGATTTAGATTTTTTCACAAACAGAATTTAATTTTTGCAAATGTATTTGTTATTTGATGAATATTTAATGTGAACAGATTTCACCATGTGGACTATTCACAAGCTAAGCTCACTATATTTATTATTTCTGTTATATAGTTGGTCACCATAATTCCCTGACTGGATGTGTGTAACCATAACAAAAAAGGGGAATGTATGGTAAATTCATGAGGCCTTTGGCACTCTCAGGGAGAAGGTGAGAGTAGTTGATGGAATGAGGAAGAGCTAGTCTGTCAGGATTAAGGAATTTTTAAAATATTGTCAACCACATTAAAATGGGAAGCGTTGCACCTACAATTTGCTATGGGTGCAAAACTGCAGGCCCGATTAATTGTAGGAGCAGAATTGCACCCACAAAAATGAGGCCCTAAAAAGAGATCCTGAAAAAACTGAACTACTCTGGAATGATTCAAGGCAGTTAGGGCATTAGGTACAAAATCTGTGCTGTAGCCAAGGAGTTAAATGTATTTTCAAAAATGTAAAAGCTCTTTTGACTTTATGGTTACTGAGGATGAAGAGATAGGTGGAGATAAGGAAGAAAGCAGGCTGAAAATAAAACCCAATTAAAGCTGCATTGTCTGTCATTTTGGCTGTATAACTACTTATTTCCCTTTGATTTCTGACCTTTTCCCTCTATCTGCTCCTCTTACATTGGTTCCTTTTTGTGGAATTTGAATGGATTGTATCATGAACAAGAATGCAAAGGGGAATATTTAAAATTCTCAGAAAGGTCTGCTTCAAAGCCCATTGAAGCCAATGTGAGTTTTTTCATGAGCTTTGGATCAGGCCCCCAAATCCTAATTATGTTGCAATATCCACCATATGGATTATGAGGCAGAATTGGGATTGTAACTTTCTGAAACCCTGTGATATATTGGTTATTGCACACAATACCCCTGAGATCCAATATTTACATATATAATGTCTGACACATACATGTAAAGGGAAATAACTCCATCACAATAAGTTATATAAAAATATTTCACTAACCATTATAGGTTTTATCCAACCACCTGGATATCCACCTGGTTTTATCCAACTAAAGGCTCCCACTGATTTCAATGGGCTTTGTATCAGCTCCCAAATGGGAAACAGGATGATGAAATGTTGGCTAACCAGGGAAATGATCAAGAACAGAGACTCTTGTTTCTCATGAAAGCAGTGTAGCCTAATGAATCAAGCACTGGACTGGCATTCAGGAGATCTGGTTTCTATTCCTGGCTCTATCATTGGCCTGCTGGGTGACCAAGTCACTTCACCTATCTGTGCCTCAGTAAAATAGGATAAGGAGACTGACCTCCTTTGTAAAGGGCTTAATTCTAGTGAGGAAAGAGTTACATATGTAAGAGTTAGGAATTATTATATCAAAGAAAAACAGGCTCCATTAAAACGTTATTGGTCCGCACAGCAGGTGGATGACATAAGCAGCAAGTGACCATCATTGTTTGCAGAGTATGGTGTCTAGGGTCCTCTACTATTTTCTGACAGGTTCTGCTCCTGTTCCTGTTGAAGTCAATGTGAATTTTGCCATTTACTTTAATGGGTTCAAGATTAGCTCCTTGAAGCAGATCAATATGGGCCAAGACAACATTAAGAATTACTTTTAAGCAAAGAACAAAATGCTCCAAAAATAAATAAAAGTTCCAATACACAACTTAACTACTTAGTTAAAAATACTCTGATGTCTTCCTTAGTGAGGAATATTACAGGTCATACTTTCACACTCAACCAAGCTATTCTGCAGGAAGCCTGTGTCTGGAACCATCAGACAAGCTCGGCGGGGGAGGTCTTTTAGATGACATCAAAGGGTGGAAAGCTAATACTTCACAATAACAAGGTACTGCATCCATCCCACTTTTCTTTTAAACTTGATTCAGGAAGGCCCAAAACTAGCCTGCCACCCATTCAAAAATGACTTTATTTTGTAAAAAGATAATCCTGCTGGAAGCTTACCTAACACAGTATTAGGATATCCTTTTTATTCCAGATGAGAAGTACCATTTTTTATAAATCTGAAACCTGACTCTTCAGATTCTTTTTCAGCAGATTCCAAAATGCTTACCAGAGTTCAAATGACACAAAGTTTTCAGGTGTCTTACACTGTATCATGTATTTCTCTGCAATAGTAAACCATATTAAAGCACACTTTGTTTTTCTTGTAGCCAGGAGACTTTAATATAGTGCATGATCTTCCTCATAGGGCTCTATTCAGCAGGAATTCAGGTTCCCTACTGTTCCACCAGCAGGATCTCCTGTGATGTTCACATTATAGCACCCATGGAATTTGATTATAATCCCTGAGACAAATCTCCCCTAACCCTAGCTGCTGAGCTTGGTATTTAGGCTCCTGCTGCCTGCCCTCCATGGAATCTCTATATTTCCTTCCCTAATGATTACCATAGATAGAAGATCGTGACCTTTAATGACAGCAGCTACACTTGACTGAGCATGCGCAAGATGAAAACCTCCTTCTGACAAAACACTGTGGAAAGTGTTAGGCAGTAAAAAAGAAAGAATGTTAAAATTTAAAGATTCAAATGTTAGTTAAGGTGATGGTGCTCTCAACTGGGTCAGGGGAATTCTTCTGGCAAGAGAGAGTAATGCAAATATTTTCAGACATGGATGTCTACACTGATGCACCTAGATCTAATATTTCAGCTTAATAAACAGCCTGATTTCAGAGATGCTGAGTATCCACCAGCTTCCACTGAAGTTAACAGGATTTGTATCTCAGCACAGATCTCTTATTTAGGTGTAGAATGATAGTAAGCAATATAAAAATCAATGCAATTTTGGACAGTCAAATACAGACAATTAGTCGGTAACCAGTAGCTGTGCTGTAAAAATGAATTCAGATTTTAACATGATCAGTAAATCCACTGGCATCATTGCAAGAGAGGACTGTCCAGTACTGATTGATCCCAGACATCAAGAAATTAGTCTCAGTGAAGTCATGTATAAAAAAGCCACATTTAAATAGGTTAGACAAGGAGATGGTCTTTTCCATCTACAAGGTAGGAAGTGTCCAAAGACAGAACTGTTCACTTAAAAAATAAGGAAGAATGGAGTCCAGGGGGGGAAATGAACTAAGTGCTTCTGTGAGCTGAGAATGGGCACCTGGCAGAATTCTGAAGAGAGTTAAGTTGATTCTTTGCTGCTATATACTAACCTAAAAAAAAAATCAATGATCAAAACCTGCTAATGTGAAAATGTCACAGCATTTGTTGCAAATTCAGAAAAAATGACATAACGTCATATTAAAACAATTTGATTTAATGACTTTATTTCAATATGTTATCCAGTGTTTTGGTAATATTTCTTGCATATGAATCATAGGAATTTTAATATCAGATCAGACCAATGGTCTACTATCTGTCCTATGAGTGAGCACTTCCAGGTGGTTCAGAGGAAGGTGCAATATCACCATAATGGAAGCAACATGCTCAACATTGAGCTAAAATGATGGAGGTAATAGAGAAACTTGATAGATGTAAGGAAGATTTCCTTTAAGCTTCAGGCATTTCATTACTGGCTAATGTACTTAAGCATGGGAGTTACTTTCCCTCATATGTTATCATTTTAGTTAGGGTAGCTCATAATATTTTTATTATTTTAATCCATTTCTGGAATATTAGAGTGCTATTTGCTGAATTAATATCTGGTGTTAGAGAGTTCCACGGGTTAATTATGTATTTATAGAGCATACATTTCCTTTTATTGGTTTTGAATTTGGTGCTTTTAATTTAATAGGATATCCCTTATTCTTGTAGTATGAGAAAGGGTTTAAATAAATAACCAAATGACTTTCTCTAAACAATTTTTATTTTATATGACTACATCTCCTCTTATATGACTCCCTATGTCTCCTCTTAACTCCTCTTGTTTACCAAACCTCAGATTCAAACATCCCTAAACTTTAGGGGCAGAGGGACTGGAATCAGAACTTGAAACCAAATTTCTTGGTTTACCCCCTTTTCTCTAATAGGCAAGAATGAGGCCCCTGAGTTCAAACACCTTTAACTTTGTTGAGGAAGGGCAGTATCAAACTTGGCTGCTTGGGTCTATCTGTGGCTAACAGGGAAGGCCAAAGACTGCACTGGACTGTGATAAATAGCCCTCTGGTTTGTTTTAAATCTTGCCAAAAAAATTTGCCAAAGCAAAATATTTTGCCAATTTTGTTAAACTTTTTGCAGCTGAACAATTTGCCCCATCATTTAGCCCTACTCCTGAAAATTCTTGATATTTGTGCTGAACTTAAAGCCTGTGAGCAGACACAAGTTGTCCTAGTGAAGCCAATGAGGCTATTTGCTATTCAATAGCACTACTTGATTCTTCAGTTAATCACATTCATAAGTGTTTAATATTGGGGCCTAAGTTTGTAAACTCTTTGAGTTACGGACTTTTCATGTGTGTTTGCACTGTGATGTGAACAGGCTGGTCGCTGCCTCATGGCCTGGGCTCATTCTGCAACAGCCCTGCCTCAGTTTCCCCAATGTCAAGGACTGTCTCAATCAAGCTACCAAACAACTCTTCTCTGGTTCAGCAACACCTCTCCTTGGGGATGGATTTATTCAAGTAACAAAATCATTCCCAAAATAAAGTTCAGGAATCTTCCTCAAGTCGGCAACCATTCCCTGCTGTGACTGGTCTCTACTGAAGTCTGTTATTCCAGCTTCAACCTGGTTGTCTCTCTCTTCGTGAACATCCTCCTCTCTGCAGCTTCCTGCTGCTCTTCACAAGAGAACCCCCTCATCCTTACCCACCTGGTTCTACTACCCCTCATCCTGTCCCAGGTGTGGTAGGCAAGGATAATTTGACTGGATTGGTCGGTTCCAGGCCCCCAACCCTTAAAGGGGCAGGTCACCCCATTACACATGACATATGTACATATATGTCTGCACTAGTACAATGAGGTCCCAATCCTGATTTTGGCTTTTGGATGCTACTGCAGTATAAATAACATGCCAGAAAAATCATCCGCATCATATAATGAATTTCTGTTGCGAAATTAATCACATTTTCACAAAATAAAAAGCAGTTTCTCCTGTAACTTAAGGCAACTAGACTATCTACAAAAACATTTCTGTGGAAATAAGTTTTTTTCTCTCTTCCCACCCCTTTTTGACTTCCATTTTCCTAAACCTAGAAATCTGAATATATCAGTTGCTTACATTTTTTTTTCACAGCTACTACCCTTTTCTTGGGACAGCTCTTCTACATATCTCATGCTCACTTTCTTAGGAATATGAGTTGCTTAGCACCGTCATATAGTTCACTTACTTAATAACATGCACAATACAGTCCTAAGTGATCTCCATTAAGAACACTCATAAACACAGAACAAAAATATCTTCATATTTTTTAACTTCATAACAATTGATCTAATAATCTGAGACCCCCTCCCCGCAAAATAAAATCTTTCCATGGATACTGTCCCTCTCTCCAATTCCAAATTATTTTTTTCTTCCATTAGCTTTTTCTAAATTACTTTATTTATTCACTTTTCTTAAGTTAGCTTTTGTGAAAGCTGCCACATTGACAGCCCTGCAGAATAAAGCCCTCAGCTAATCAGAGATTAGATACAAGCACAAATAGTGTCATTTAATGCGCCTTAAGCAGAGGGCAATCTGTAAAGGTGAGAAAGTAGCTCAGTTGCCATTCAGTTCTATACCCCTGTACTGAAGGTTCCAGTTGAGGCCAGCTGTCCTCTCAACACTCGGGCTGAAATCACCACCTCATTTAAGACAAGCCACTGGACGGCTAGTGGGTGGTAACAATTTCCACTCCCAGAAAGCTGATTTGATTCAAACCAGCTTCCAGGAGATGAAAAGCTCTATCTCATAACCAATCACCTGAACCATCTCCAGTTCCTCTATTAAATTAATTTATAAATCCTTAATTTAAAGTTGTCTTACTCTTCCAGAATAGCCTAAATAAAGTGTCTTGGACTAAAACAGAAAATAAATGTGGAGCTACTGTTTCTCTAGCGCTATCACACTGTTATCTAGAAATCTATTTGGAAACACTTAATAAGATTTATTTCTATCTGAAAAGATTAAAATACTTTCTGAACAAAACATTTGATGAAGCAATAACCTTTCGCAATCTAGAGTAACTAGTGTGAAAAGAGGCTGCTTGCCAGTGTGAATTTTAGCCATTGTACAAACAATGCAGCTCCTTTCCAGTTATAATGTTAAAATAATCATAATAGCCACTATAATACACCCTTTGATGGTAATTTCTTTTCCCAACTTTTGAGGTTTCAGAATTTGTTTTTGTTGCATACTGGAGTGAAACCAAGACCTGTCAAACATTTTTGCATAATGGAATTGTGCAAGTTTTCCACTCAGGTCTCTCTCTTTTCAGAAATGACCAGGGAGCCTTAAATCTCAAAAACCTTCCTGTCAAAAACTTCATCCAAATCAATACTTCTCTTCAAAATGTTTCACCTTTGACAAAATAGCATATTTAATTGAAAATACATGTAATCAAAAATGTTCCAACTTGCTCTAGTTCGAGTGAACACACTGCACATAACTGAATTTAAAAAGTCTCAGAAAGCCTGCAGCCTTGTCTTTTGTTTTATTTAGAGATTCTGTATTTGTCTATACCTATCAACATACATATATGTAAATAGACTACATGATGGTGTTATATGGCATAAAGAGTTTATCAGCACAAGTCGGAGATGGCCTGAGCAAATATTTCCTAATTAATGTTATCCTTGTATTTTTGGTCATCATGGCTATATTGTTGGCTCCCCTGAACTGCACCCTGGATGGACATCAGACCATATTGGGATGGATCAGGGTAAAAGTTGCATCAATTTCATCCACTCCACTTAATCATGATGAAAAGGCCAGCATTAGTTCTTGCTGCCAAGTGCATCTATTTTGCCAGGGTGTGTCATTGAATCCTGTAGTTTCCGATCATGCACCAATGACAGGAGCTGTTCCCTTCATGTGCTTTGCACCTTCCTAGCACAGCTACAAAATATCCAATCCAAAGCCCAGGTGGGGTTATGCTTTCTCCACCTTGTCCCACCAAGGAAGGGTTGTCATTAGTCTCATTATTGCCAGGACTAAAATAAAGGTAACCTCACATAACTAGTATAAGCAATGATTACTAGGTATTCTGGATAAAAACAGCACAGAACAAGAGGGTCTCTCTGCTATGTGCTAGACTGAGCTATTACCTGTCCAGCTTCACTACATCCCAACTGTTACTGAATTCCATCAAGCCAGGTGAGCATCTCAGAGCTATCCAAGCTTTCCATCATCTTGCAAGCAATCACATCTTTGCAATGGTCCAAGTGGTAAATGGACTCTTCATGAGCAGACCACATAAAAGTAAGCCAACAGATCCGCCAATGAGCCAGGATTTAGCAAGAGGCCTGAAAGATCCTTTGTGTATGCAATGCAAAACATCTGGGACAATCCTAGACTGAGGGTAAACAGTGACACAAGGGTGTGCCCCTTCTCCACAAAGACATCTAGTACTTGCCACTTGCTGCCTCTAATCCAAATACCATCTAAATTTAAATTGCCCATTTCATTTTAGGTGGTCTCCCACAACATGTGTTTACCCCTTATGCTTAACAATCTGTCCCAACTTCTATTTAGCTCAGACACTCTGGTTTCCTTCTCCATACATGAAGAACTTCTCAATGAAGCTGGAAAGCTTGTACCTTCCACCAACAGAAATTGGACCAATAAAAGATATTATCTCACCAATCTTGTCACTCTCATAGACCTGCTCTAGGTTGACTTGACAATTTATGCTGCATAATGGATCATGAAAGATTACATTTAAACCACTGTACCTACCCCCAAATACAATCGTTCTCTTTATTATCTGAGTGACAATTACACATACTCCCCTATAAAGTAATCTCACAGTGATAAGATACATTTACTTACAGTCTTCCCCAAATCTCAGACTAACAGCTGTGTCTTCACTGCTCAGTTAGACACTCAAAATAGACTCAAACCTACTGTATTCCATTACACTTTTTATTGTATATGTTTGTATTTAAAAATACCACTGCCTCCTTTTGATGAAGGATATTCCATATGTTTAAGGAAGATAGCTTGAGAGGATATCCAAGAAAGAATAATACGCAATACCTTGGATCACTCCCACATGTAAGAAGTGGTGATTCCACTTTCATTGTTTGTATTTATTTAGGAATATTTTATTTGTACATATACATACATCTGTAGTTATATATCTCATTCACATATATTTACACAGCTTTTATTAATTCTTCATAGATTATATATATTTAGCATAATTTATGATTTCTCCATAAATTTTAAATATATTCTACACAATTAATAAATTATTTATATATAGCTATAGCACATACATCTGTATATTTACACAAACAGTCTATTCATCAATTTTAGGAACATTTTATACACAACTATAGCATCAAAATAGGAACAAAGCAATTGCCATTCTGATCAGACTAAATCCATTTAGTCCAGCATCTGCTATCCAGTATTAACCATTATTAGGGCTCCAAGTCTGTCACGGAGGTCACAGATTCTGTGACTTCCTGTGACCCCTGTGATTTCTGCAGTGGCCAATGTGGCTGGCCTGGGATTCCCCCTTCCTGCCTCAGCCGGAGTGGTGGTGGGCCTCTTGGGGCTCCCTCCTGCCCCCAGCGGTGGACGGAGTGGCAGCGGGGCTCCCCCTTCGGCAGCAGGCTCCCCCAAGATTCAATCATGAGTATTTTTAGTAAAAGTCATGGACAGGTCATTGGGCCATGATTTTTTGTTTTTTGTCTGTGACCTGTTCATGACTTTTACTAAAAATACTCATGATTAAATCGTAGTCTAAACCATTATCGCTCTGGGTAGGTCTTGTTATCCATATAAATGTCTGATATCTCTGAATTTTGGTAATTGATTTGTCTAAATGAAATCCAGTGACAATGAGTTTCACAAATTAAGAGTTGTGTGGAGAAGTATTTAGTTTTGTCAGTTTTAAATTTTCCACCACCTTTCAATTTCATTCATAGATCCCAAGACCAGAAGGGACAATTGTGATAATCTACTTTGACGTCTTGTGGAGCACAGGTCATAAAATTTCCTCAAAATAATGCCTAGAGCATATCTTTTAGAAAAACAATCTGATCTTGATTTAAAAATTGTCAGTGATGGAGAATCCATCATCACCCTTGGTAAAGTATTCCAATGGTTTTTATTCTCATTGTTAAAAATGTTCGCCTTATGACCTGTCTGCATTTGTCTAGCTTCAAATTCCAGCCCATTGGATCATATCATAACTCTCTCTGCTAGACTGAAGAGCGCATTATTAAATATTTGCTCCCCTTATAGATTGTAATCAAGCTCCTTGATTTTATAGTTGTAAGCCATGTTTTCTAATAATTTAATCAGGGCTCTTCTCTGAATTCTCCTTAATTTATCAACATCAGTTTTGAACTGTGGACACCAGAACTGGACACAGTATTCTAGCAATGGTCACATCAGTGCCACAACACATAGTCAACCTGGAACTTATTGCCAAGGGATGTTGTGAAGGCCAAAAGTATAACCGAGTTCAACATAGAATCAGATAAGTTCATAGAGAGTAGATCCATTAATGGATGTTAGCCAAGATGGTCAGGGATGCAATCCCACGCTCTGGGTGTCCCTAAACTTCTGACTGCCAGAAGCCGGGACTGGACAACAGGGGATGGATCACTCAATAATTGTCTTTTTTTGT
Organism: Terrapene triunguis; assembly: GCF_002925995.2. Classification (NCBI taxonomy): domain Eukaryota; kingdom Metazoa; phylum Chordata; order Testudines; family Emydidae; genus Terrapene; species Terrapene triunguis. The sequence continues at coordinate 51,085,841 of NW_020664393.1, forward strand.
AAACTCCCTCTGAAGCATTTGGCACTGGCCAATGTTGGATGTTGGGCTAGATGAACCATTGATCTAACCCATTGTGGCAATTCTTATGTTCTTAAATACAGAGCTAAAATAACCTTTCTACTCCGACTTAAGATTCCGCTGTTTATGCATCTAAGGATTGCATTAGCTCTTTTGGTCATAGCGTCACACTGGGAGCTCATATTCAGCTGATTATCCACCATGACCCCCAGATCTTGTTGACAGTCCCTGCTTCCCAGGATAGAGTCCCCTGTCCTGGAAGTGTGGCCTACATTCTTTGTTCCTAGATGCATACATTTAGCCACATTAAAATGCATATTGTTTGCTTGCATCCACTTAACCAAGCAATCTAGATTGCTCTGAATCAGTGACCTGTCCTCTTCATTATTTACTACTACCCCAATTTTAGCATCATCTGTAAACTTGATCAGTGATAATTTTATGTTTTTTCCAGCTTTTTGATAAAAATGTTAAATAGTCAAGAACCAATCCCTGTATGAGCCACTGGAAACACACCTGCTTGATTATGATGATTTCCTGTTTACAGTTGCATTGTGAGACCTATATCATTCTAGTTTCTTAATTAAAATGTCATGTGGTACCAAGTCAAATGCCTTACAGAAACAGAAGAGAAATATTTATTAAACACTTCTGCCTTTTCAGCATTATTATCGATAATTCTACCTTTCCATCCAGTAATAGAACAATACCATTGTAAGGATTCCTTTTGTTCCTAACATATTGAAAAAACTCCTTTCTGCCCTTAATTCTGCTATCCATCGATTTCTTCTGTGCCCCTTTTTTCCCTTATCAATTTTCTATAATTCCTAGCTTCTGTTTATATTCATTACTATCAACTTTCCATTTATTCTATATGTTATATATTATTTTTATAGCTGCCTTCACTTCCTCTCTAAACCAAAAAAAAAACCCTACCCTTTTTAACCAATAGAGCCTTTTTCCTCTATTGTGGGATTGTGATTTTGGGGGCATTTAGTAAAGTGTTAAAAAATTCCCAATTATCTTTTACATTAATTGAATATCCCCTTCCTCTTGTGTTATGAGACAGGGAAAACAGATGCTCCTAGCGTACCTTCTCTACATCATTCGTTATTTTGTGTAGTCTTATCATGTCCTCTCTTATTCATCTCTTTTCTAAAACAAACAATCCCAATTTTCTCAAGTATCAGAGGGGTAGCCGTGTTAGTCTGTATCCACAAAAACAACGAGGAGTCCTAGATTGGTTAAATTCCTCATAGTCTTCTTTGGACTTGATTAACCTAAATAACCTTTTGTCATCTGCAAATGTCACTATGTCGTTGTTCATCCTCCCCACTTTCCAGATAATTTATAAATATATTAAACACTGTTTATTGGCTTCACTAGGATTAGATTTCCAAATTGTGAAGGATTTCGCTTTTGTTCTAATAACCTCTTAAACTTTGCCTATTGGGCATATTGGTTTACTACTTGCCTTTCTAAATCCCATTTTGTTCAGTAGCACACATTCCTTCTCAAACTCTATTATTGTTTCCTCTAACTAACGTTCTTGCTACGTCTAAAACTTTTACTTCCTTTATTTTCAATTTTAGGTCCTTTCTGACTAACCTTCTCACTTTATTGATATCTTCCTTTCTCAAGTTTAATGTCATTATGTCACTTTTTGATACCGTACCTGCTCATTGGATGTTGAACCTAATTATACTGTTGTCAGTATTACTGAGAGGCTCAGCTACTTTCAATTTCTGAATTAACTACTGTATGTTTCTTAAGGACGAAGAGGAGAATAGCCTTTCCTCTTGTGTGTTCTAAAACTAGTGGTTCCAAAAAGCAATCATTTAAAGTGTTGAGAAATTGCTTCTTTAAACTTTGCCCACTGTGTCATTAGACCAGTATACATGTGGGTAGTTGAAATCCCCCGTTGTTGCAATTTTGTTAGACTTTGCTGTCTCTTTGATCTCTTTCAATATTGTGCATTCAATTTCCTTTTCTTAATCCAGAAGCCTATAGTATAGCCCACTAATATATTTACATTCTTACAGCTTGAGATATGTATTCATACAGATTTGATTGTGTAGTCATCACCACTGAGAATTTTTATCTTGCTAGATTCTGTGGAATCCTTTAGATACAGTGCTGCTCCCCCACCTCCTCAGCCTAGTCTATCCTTTATAGCTTATAGAAAGGTATTATAGTAGGCCTTTGCATTATCTTTGATAGATGTCTATCTGACTTATGTGCTTCTCAGCTCCAGTCAGTTTTCTCACAATGCCCAGTTAAACACTCAACTAAAATCTTGTTAATTTGACATGCCAGCAATCTGGTTCCACTTTGATTAAGGACTCCATCCTTTTTGTAGGGACTGTCTCTTCTCCAAAATTTTCCCCAGTGCCTAATAATTTTAAATCCCTCTTCTTTACACCATTTTAATCTAAACCACACATTGAGACCCTGAAGTTCTCCCTGACAAGCTGGACCTGGGTATAGAAAGAAAGCATTGCAGAGATAACTACCACAGAAGCCCTGGACCTAATCCTGCTTCCTAGTAGTCTAAATTTAATTTCCAAGATACCTCTCCCACATCTCCCCATGTCATGCTACAAATATGCACCAGAACCATAGACTCCTCCTCAACTCCCACTAGAAGTTTGTCTAGGTATTTCATGATATTCACCACCTCTGCTCTGAGCATGCAAGTCCACAAATCATTCTCAAAATCCCCTACCCAAACATGTATACTCCTAATCTCTACCACCACAGCCTGTCTTTTTCTCCCAACTATAACCCCTTCCCCTGAAGTGATATCCTTGGTGTGTGAGGACTTATCAGCCTCCTCTATCTCAGACAGAAGATGGAGTATGTTCCACCATTCCAACTAGGTGCTCTTCCATCATAAGACTGGCTTCTTCAACTAGAAGATAACAAAAGTCATCATTTTCCAATTGATACCATAGTTATCTCATAATTTAAGTATAGGAAAATGCTGCAGTACCTCCAAAACCAGTTAGTGGTGTGTGTGTGTGTGTGTGTGTGTGTGTGTATCTATATGCACAGTGTTCAGTTTTATACATGTTTCAAGAACATAGGCAGGCAGCTGTAATCTACTGTTAAATGTAATGTGTATCCTGAGCTCCTGAAAGAAAGACTGGCACTTAACTAGTAAATGTTGGGGGAGGACAGGTGTATGAGTGAGAAAAAGAAAGAGACAGGACCAAGGAACCACAGGTGCTGAGGCCAATATCACATATGGAATGGAGATGGAAGATACACTGAGCCCCCAGAGTTAACCAGGCTTTGTAATCTTCCCAATGTTGAGCTGAGTGCTGGGGTCATTGCTAAATTCCAGAGACAGTATCCACAGACTAAATGGCAAAAAAAAAAAAAAAATCCCCATGAGATCAAAACCTGAAACCAGCTGCCGCATTCAAAACCACAGAATACTTATCAATAGTACTGGCCAGAAATTTTCTGTTCAATTTTTCAATAAAAATTATTTAATAAAATTGTGGTTTCTTCAAAATCATTTTTTTTCATGGGAAAATTGGGTTTCTTGGTATTTTTCCGATTTTTTATTTATTTATTTATTATTGGGAAATATTTTGGTGGATCCAATTTAAAACTTTTTACTTTGTCAAATGAAATAAAATGTTTTATTTCAGACCAGCTTGACATTGAACTCTGTCCACATGAGCTGCTACAGTGCCTCATGGGAGGTGTAGCTGTAGTCCTCTGGCTGATCTTTTATGGTGTATCTTGGGAGTACTATGACTTCAATGCATCATGGAAGACGAAGTCTGATCAGGGACCCTGACCCATGCAGGAAATTGAATGTATGAGGCACCTCAATGACAACTTGCATGAGGCACCACAGTAGCTCAGGCAGAGGCAGTTCGGTGTTGAACTGAGCCAGACCAAAACGGTTCAATATCGGAAGGTCGAAACATTCTGTTTACATTAAAAATAAAGAAACAAAAATTTCTGACCTTTTCAAATCAGAAATTGTTGGAACTTTCCATTCCACAAAACATTTTGGTGTTTAGACTTTCTGTCCCAATTTGGGGCAAAAAATAGTTGTTTAATATTGGAATTTCTAACAGGACAGAAAATTTGACTTTTAATCACCTTTACTCATCAGCCAGTGCCCACCAGGGCCAGAATCTATCTGACTACTACCATCACCAATGAAAAATGCACAGGGTGTTACATGAAGTTAATGAAGTTGGACAGGCCTCCTACCTGGCTTCCTCTCTTGTACAGTCTTTGGTTTAATCAGATATACCTATAAATAAATTCATAACTTTGCTAGGCACTAAAAATCATGGACTCAATGAAGACACTGGATTTATGGCTCATTACACAACCCTCCTTTCTTCTATGACTGCACAGATATTACCTGCCCATTTCACTTTGACTGGTCTCTATCAACATCCGTTAACTCCTTATGCTTAACAATCTGTTCCATCTTGTATTTAACTGTGACACTCTGAGTACATTTTCCTGAAGAAGAAATATGTGGAGACTAAAAGCTTGCCTCAGAAGTTTGTCCAATAAAAGATATTACCTTACCCACCTTGTCTCTCTAAGACAGGGGTCTCCAACGCGGTGCCCGCAGGTGCCACGGCGCCCGCCGGTGCATCTAAGTGCGCCTGCATACTGGCCGGCGGACGAGCATCTGCCAAAATGCCGCCGACAAGCAGTGTCATCCAAAGGCGTCGCAACCGAAATGCCGCCGATTTAACGTTGCCGCTTGTCGGCGGCATTTCGGTGGATGCTCATCTGCCGCCACGGTCCTCCGTGGCTCGTCGTCTGGCGCCCGCCAGATGGAAAAGATTGGGGACCACTGCTCTAAGATATATCAGGAATTTGTGCCTCTACACTATCCAACCCCACTTTACCCAGACAAGACATCAGAAATGAGGAAGATGTCTCAGAATAATCCTGAGTACAGATCGAGGTTTCCCAATGCAACCCTCTAGAAAGCAGAAGCAGTGGGGTGGGCAAACCCCCATAGTATACTTCTGTAGTAGGAGGAGGGAGGACACACACACACACACACACAAACACACACACACACACACAGAGCTTATGAGATGTGCAGCAGGGGAAAGCGGGTGCCATGCAGAGCTACTGATTTACATAGTTTTAGAGCGCCCATCTAGCAGCAGTTCCCATACCAGCTACTTCCTCCTCCAAGCTTCCACTCTGGTTCCTCCAATTTCCCTACTGATTGTGCTCTCTCTGGTTTTGTCCCAAGGCTCAGCTGCTATCAGTTAACAATGCCACATAAGTCCCAGTTTGTTTAATAATTTCATGCAGCTCTGCTACATAAATTTAGGGGCTGTGCTGCATAATTGATGTCTAATCTATTGCATTATGCACAGGGCTTGACAGAGACTTCAGTTCTCACAGAAATGTGAGGTAGAAATGATGAGTGGGGCATACGACTTTTGGAGCCCACAATATCCAGTGTGGTCCAGCAGCAAACTAGAGTCAGCAGTGTCAAAAGAAAAAAGATTTTGCACTAATTGTCTGGTTTAGAAATACTGCAGCAAATGTATCTCTGGTATAACTCACTGTAGTTACATGAGAGATATCTCTCTGGTATAACTCATTTTAGTTACACAAGGGATAAATCTGGCCCTTTTGTGTCATCAGCAGTTAGCATTCTCTGTTCATAGGTACACAGAGATGTCATGTATTATACCTCAAAGAGTTAGTAGAGCTAAGGTGAAGGCTGAAGTTCAGGAAGTTAGCCTGCAGAGTGCTCCTAGTCATTGTTCTCTCTAATTTTTTAACAAGCTCAGCAACTGGCGATTCCAGATGAGCACCCTAATTTTGGTACTTAGCATTAAAAAAAATGCTCTAAAAATTTCACACATTTAAAAATATATTAACAACTTTTATTAGATGCTGTATGAAAAGACAGATACCCTCCTTTCAATTCTCCCCACCCACCTCTGCAGTCTGCCCCAGATTTCCTCTCCTACCTTCCATGAGGTGATCTTGGCATCCCCTGTCAAATCCTATTATTTCAATCAGTTGTTCCAGAAACCATGATTCCTGTCACTGTCTGAGAAGAGCTGCTGCTTCTGGCAGGGAAGGGTTTCTCAATCTCTCTCTCTTTTTCATTTTCTCTCTCTCTCCATGTCTTTTCCTCTCATTTCTGCTTTCTGTCTCTCCTCCTGCTGTCCTCATTTTATGCTGCCTTTTTACTCTCCTCTTCCTGATATCAGTCTTCTACTTCTTCCTTTGCTCTTAAATTTCCCCTCCCTTTTCATCCACTAAGCCTATCTCTTCATCCCTTCATTCTTTCTTCCTACTCCTTGCTCTCACCCCCTCTTTCTTTTCCTTATTCTTTTATTTTTGTTCTTCTTACCCTTCCTTCTCCTCTATCCATGCTACAGCTGGTCAGCCATGTATTTATTTCTATTTAATAAGGGTGTTGCTGTAACCCACTGTTCAACATGTGTTATGTCCCCCTTCTAGACTGAGTCAGCTATAGTCGATGGCTAGAGACTTAGGGCTTGATCCAATTCCCATTGTACTCAATGGGAATCTTCTATTTGACTTGGGAGCTGGACCATGTCCTCAGTCCTTTAGCTCGAGTTGTCAAGGGTCATGTTAGTTTTGGAGGTCCTGATAACCACCAAGATGATACTTGTTATATTGGCATCAAGCCTCTCTTTATAATGGTTGCCATTAAAAAGTCAACATTTGCTAACAGTTACCACAGTTATTTCCTACTCTATGCTTTCAAATATCATGTGTGATAACTGAAAGAAAACACTAATCTTTTAATGGTGAACATTTTATCTTCACAAAATATGAAACAGTATAGGAACATGTATCAAGCAAAATATCAACCAGATTGAATTGGTATTATTTCCAGTAATCATTATAATTTTTGACAATATTAATATATTTATTGCATAAGTGTGGGGAAATGTTATGCCATTTTCTGTTCTTGTAACAATTTTTGTCACAAAAATGAATTATCACCACAATTTAATGGCTGGCATCTCTCTCTGTGTCTCTGATAACATATTCTGGCTCCTATGACAAAAATTAGAACAAGAATGAGAAAATGGCATAAAGTTAATCCATTATTTGTAAGATTGATTGTAGCAAGAACAGGAAATTGCAAGTATTACATCATCTTGCAGAACATTATGGTGGTTCCAAGTCTGTGATTGTTTAACACTTTGACAAGAGGAAATAAAGTCTAAGGCCTGATCCTGAAAACACTTTTGCACATGCTCAATTTTACTACTCTGAGTAGTACCATTAAAATCAAATAAAATGGCAGTAAAGTTAAGCATGCACATAAGTGTTTGCAGGATCAGAGCTTAAGTCAATTTAAAAAATAACTCCCTAAACAGACTTGATTTGCAAAACTATTCATTCCACTTTCACATCTCTTTTTTATTATTTTGTCTTTTTAGGCAGTGATCCCAATTTACCAGACAATGGGAATGCCAGGTGCACCAGTTTACAATATATTGAGCCTTATTTAGCATCTATAAATTCCATTGACTTCAGTGGGAGTTATGCAAGCTGAGCCACTCCAGAATTGGGCCATCAGACCTTGTTTGTCTGTTACCTGCTATTCAAGTGCGTGTGCTTTACCACCACAAAGAAGCTTAATCTGCTCCAAAACCCCTGTCATCTGAAACTCCACTATAGATCAGAACCTACATCATTTAATAGATGTGCAGCACCAAGATTAATCATCATGAGCCTGATCCTGCAAGAAGTTAACCACCCTCAACTGCCCATAGGACTGAGTCCTAAGGGAGTAAGAAGTAATCTAAACTAAAAGTCGCAAGAACCTGAACGACTAATATTGATCCATACACCAACAGAAGAGAGCCATTACTTTAAGCTTGAGTGGGGTATTTCGTACTTGTTTTTGGAATTGCTGTTTTCTTGGAAAAATCTTTACTATTCTCCATTTAGAGGAAGGTTGTTTATACTAAGTCGTTGGGAGTGGGAAGGAAGAAACTTGTAAATTATCTACCATTGTATTACAGCTGCCTGTATTGTTTTGGCCTAAATTAAGTGAGTGTTAACACAGCTTGTTTACATTAGCAAATATACTTATTTGGTCACAGCTGTTCAATGTTTCTTATAAATAAATAATCATTTACAGCAAGCATATATTCAAGTAGAAAAGATAGTAAAATAAGTTTGTATTATTCTTACTATGCAATGGCTAGCGCCTTACCCAACCTGTTCCTTTATTAATAAGTGAACACCTCTCATGACCAGTGTGCAGAGGCAAATATTTTTAAAGCTAAGAACACATCAGCTTTGCAAATGCTTTTTGAACAGAGAACCTCTAAGTATATTTCTCAGCAGAGGTAAAATTGGCTAGAATAATTGCTTTTATCGATCTGGGTAATTAATCTTATATGCTTATCACCATGGTATCTGAACACATATGAAAAAACCATCCTATCTAATGAAGCCAGAGAATCAATATTTTATAGATAGATATTACACATTTTAAATCATTTATGTGGGTTAGAATCTCAGTGTTTTGACTGGGAATTAAGCAGTTAACATCAACAGAGAAAGATCTAAAGAGGAGACACAGAACAGCAAAGGTGAAGCCTGCTAGGCTGCCTCTTTGAACCCCCTTAAGGACTCTGCAGTATTGCTATCACTCCAGAGTTTAATTTGGGCACATTCTGAAAGTCTTATAGTCTTCTTCAGGGAATCAACCCCTGAACATCATAGATTCCAACACTCTTGCCTTGGCTATGTTTGATGTTTATATTTTCTTTATGGGAGATGTGGGTGGTTTAATTGACTCAAGATAATGTCTTAGCAATCATACAATGTATTGTTAGTACCTGGTGAAACCTTGTTATAGATCAGGTTGAAACCCTATTGAGGTTGATAGGTATGACCTCATCCTTCAGTTAACATAATTGTAAATATAAGAGCCACCTAAGACAAAAAGTATGTGTGATGAACCCACCCAGGAGCTTTGGGGCTGAGTATTGCTTTGGTAGGTATGTGTAAAAGTGTGAGAAAACACACAGATACTGAAGTCACAAACAAGAAAGAGGAAAAGAGGCAAGAAAAGCCAAGCAGGAGCTGTAAGCACAGTGTGATCCTGGAAAAAGGGAGAGAGAGAGCTTTAGGGTAGGGTTTTGACTAGAGTCTTGGTGATGTAAGCTAAGAAACTGCTCCTTTTGTCTTCAGGACTTTGTACATCCTTGTAAATAAACAAACCTGCATCAATGAAAACCTATCACCAATTTCTACTTCAACTGGAACATCCCCAGAGTCCCAAACTTTGACTAGCTGCACTTTTACTGCTGATACTGGCTGAAGGAGGTAAAGAAAGAAGAAGAAAATAAAAATAAAGTAAACCACCAGGTTCAAGACTAATTGTAGGGAAAGACTGAACTAATGTTTAGAGAAGGGACTGGGAATCAGGATGTCTAAGTGGTTTTCTTAGCAGTCCACTAGTTCACGATGTAATGGTGGGAAAGCCACTTACCTTTGTGGCTCTGTTTTCTCCATCTGTAAAATAGTGATACAGCTGACCTGTATCATGGAGATCTGAGTCTTAATTCCATAAACTTTTAAGTACTTGAAACCAGAAATGAGATGACATAAAATAGAAGGGAGTCAAGGACAAAGCCTTTGGGTACCACTGAACAGACATTCAGAGTTAAGGCTGTTTCCTTGTCCTTAAACTCTGTCTTAGTAGCACAAGCAGCATTTATGTAAATTGTGGTATACATATTTCTATAGGTCTTCATAATACCTATATAAAAAATGGAGCAGTGTGTAGGTATTGTTGAGATCCTATAAAAGGTATGCACTGTTACAGGTGCAGCTGACTGTAACCAAAAGGGGGTGAATTAAGAATAAATTGGCAGATAGCAATGGGTTAGGGGTACAAATATCTGACCCACCAAGATGCCTGCTGGTAATCCCCCAAACCTACTACCCAGTATCTCAGAGAATTCCAGGAGGCTTGTAATGAAAACACAAAATTCACAAAAAAGGCACTCAGATACTACACTCACGGGGACAATATAGATGCCTATAGGTAGGTAAATAGCAAGATAGATGTAATTAATATGGTCATAGCAGTTACCGATGAAAAAAACCATTGAGTCCCATCCAGTCCATCTACTTGGTAATGCGGGATTGTTCCTAATATTGTCTATTACTTTGCCCAGGGTAGTTTTAAAATTCCACAACTTCCCTTTTTCAGCAAGTTTTTCCTGATATTCTGCCTTTCTTATACCAGTCCAAGGCTTCTAGTTATAAATCTATGTACCACTTTTTATAATTCTTCCCCAACTTTGGTATTTACACACCTCATATTTGAAAACTATTATGTGTCCTCTCACCCATTTAGTCATCTCATAGCCTAAGTATACATATTTAATTTCCTAGTACTGTCATGTACTGACCAGAACTGATGCAACATTCCAGGTGAGGCTATGCAGGGTAAAATTGTCAGAGGTGCGCAAGAGTCTTATCTCAATGGTACTCACAGTTAATAGGAGTTAGGTACTTTTGAAAACTTTACTCACAATGGCCGTTTAGAGACAGGATTATTATCTCCCAGATCCATGATGTAATACCTCAGTGTATGCGGCCCCAACATGTCTTTGTTTTCATTTTTTTAAATGAGAGAGAAGTTTGAGACATTTAAACAACAGAAAAAAAGTAAAATCTCAAATTCTTGTAGCAATAGGTATCAACAAAAGCATTAACTTTATCACTCCTTCCTTATTTAAATAAGGAAAAAAATAAAGGGGCTCTTTTAAGATCTGTTACTCCAGATACAAAAGGGAACTGGATCTGCCAAAGGCAAGACTTGTCCAGCAGTAGAGGGCTACATTCTTTTCCCTTTACATTGAGCCCTGTTGATTTCACTGGGACTACGTGTGCAGCAGGAAATTATGGCAAAATCTGGGCCAGAAACTATATTTAGCAAAGGTATCAAATCATAAAACGCTACACATGGGGTCTATTTCACTGCTGTATATGTAATTCATTGCAGCTGAGGCACCCACACACCACAAATCAACTGTGTGAAAGGACAACACCCCACCCTAAAAACCCTCACTAGCTAGCAAACTGGCAGGAAATTCCACCCTTACGCTCTGTCGCCAGCTCTCCTCTGACTGGAGAAGGGCACAGCACTTGAGAAAGGAGTGCATGGGCTGTCAGACAGGAAGGACACATGAAGTGGCTGCAGAGACACAGCAAATTGAGAGCCTGAGCGCGGGGCTGGAGAAAGTATGAATGCAGTCCCCTACTACCACAAACTATGCAGTCAAGTTTCCCACATTTGGGGAAATCACAGGAGTCAGCACAGCCCAAGGGCAACGGATAAGCCTCACCCCAGGGAAACCACCTTGGTGATGATGGTATTTCCCCTGAGCTACAAATTCATATCTAACTTGCTGTATTAATACTATTACCTCTCAATCTCTTCCAAATTCTCAGCTTTCTCCTTTTCAATCAGGACTGGTTTACACTACAAAGTTAGGTCGGCTCAATGACATCACTCAAAGATGTGAAAAATTTCATGCTCTGTGCAATGTTGTTAAAATGACCTAAGCCCCTAAGTGTAGATACCATTAGGTCGGCAGAAGAATTCTTCCATCAATCTAATGGTTATAGCTACAGCCTCTTGGAGAGGTGGATTCACTGCAGCAATGGAAGAACCCCTTCTGTTGCTGTTATGTCAACACTACAGTGCTACAGTGATGCAGCTGCAGTGCTGTAGCTGTCCTGCTACAGCATTTCTAGTGTAGATAGTTTCTGAGTTGCATGTAGGACAGAATTTGTCCCAGTATTAGCAGTAATATGGTCAGCTACAACAGCTGGTATATTATAAGCTGCCGTGTTTTAATATCACTTCTAGAAATACCAGGCAGTGTTTCTAGAGGGATGCAATGGTTCACAGGTAGGATGGGTATCCAAACTACTTCACCTTTTTGAATATCTTCAAAACTTGATAGTCACAGTTTGGAACTCAAGTTTTGTCTAACTTTATTGACAGCTTTAACTCAACATTTCTTCAGTTCCATTGGTTTACATAAGATTTTTGGGAGCCAGATCCTCACATGGTGTAAACTGGCATAAGCTCCATTGGAGACATGCTCTTCAATTCAGCTATGACAGTTCATGGCAGCTGAAGATCTGGTCTTCAATATTATATTTATTTGGGGTATTGCCTATTTATTTTGACACTGAAAAAAATAAGTCTTTTGATACTGCATGAAAGTCAATGAGAGTTCTCTGTGAACATTTACAGTAAGGAATGGCTCATAATATTTTGTAGCTGCTACTATGTATTTTGTAAATAGGACATTGCATAGAAAGGATATGTACACAGTACTTCTATTAATATTTTTACAATAAGAGATACATCTGACTTTTAAATAGCAAGGAAATGGTAACAAAAGTAAAAAGAAAAAAAAACCACCCCGGGAAACAAGGAGACTTGCCAAGGATGTGAGAAGGACAAACAACAACAGATTTTACAAACAGATAAGGATCAGGACTGTAGTCTCCTTGTGTGATTGTGAGGGGAACTTGGTGACAGATGAGGCAGAGATTGCTGTGAAGCTAAATGATTTCTGTGTCTCATATGTTCACCAGGGAGAGTGAGGAAAATATGCCAGAATCAGAGAGAAGTTTCCTGGAGGCAAAAAATAAAAACTTAATGAAACAAAGGGTGACACCAGAGTAGGTAAAAAGAAATTAGAGCAACTAAAAAGGGAGATAAAACTCCAGGCTGGATGGCCTGCATCCCAGCATTCAGAAAGAGATTAAACTGAAAAAAAAAATCTCATCTAGTTGGGTTTTTAACACCTCACTGGAAACAAGAGAGGCAGATTAAAAGAGAAGCTAGTGCAATGTGCCATATTTTATGAGTTCACCGGGGGACCAGATGATTCCCGGTCTATTAATCTGACCAACATATTGGGTACGATTTTAGAAGCATTGATCGGAGAGGCAATTTGGAATGCTGCAGACTGGTGCACTGAGAGAAGTCAGGAGCAAAACACAAGATTTGGCCATTGGATCAGGTGCTTAGACTGAATAGGTGAACATTTTTGAACTTGAGTGCCTAAATTTACATATCTAGACAACTGAATAAAGTAGCCTGATTTTCAGAGGTGCTGTGCACCTCCAGCTTCCAATGACTTCAGAGAGAATTTAGATGCTCAGCACCTTTGAAAACCAGGCCACTTATTCAGGTATGAAAATATGTGCTGAGGTGTCGACATTTAGGCATGTAAGTTTGATTTAGGGAATCAGGGTCTGCAGCAGAACTAGTCTCCAGGCAACCTAATGAACGCAGCTGGCCTGTAGTAGGCTGCCTGATTTGCTACACTGCCTGACTGGTTAGAAAGGTCAGCAGACTGGCTCTTAAACCCCACAGCAGCAGCAATAGTGGCTGCTCACAGCATTTGCCCATAGCTGCAATAGTTCCTTGCTTGCTTGTTCCCAGCCTGGCCCCATTCCAGGTAACAGTTCTGACCCTCATCTCTGCTTCCTGACCTCCCTCTTTGGCCCTGGCCCTGACCCTGACCCTGACCCAGGCTCTGATTCCTGGCTGCCAACTCCTGCTCTGACCATGTCCTTGGCATTGATAGTTGGCCTTGGATTTTAAGAAGCCTTATGTGGGAGAGTATTACATATTAACAAGTCTGATGCTTTATTTTGTTAATAGGGTATTGATGGTAAAATACTCAAATTAGATAAATAACTTGGCTCAGTAATAGATGACAGTGTTGTAGGAATCTGTTATTAACCAATTTACATTGCAGTGACTATAGAGGACATGATATGCATGAAGGTATGGATATTTGAAGACTGTACTAAACTGTGAGGCTATATCAATATCAAAATGCAGAGAGAGTGCATTCAAGGAAACTGGAAAAATAATATTGTGGGCTATGATGTGGGTTAAGGAAAATATAGAAAAAAGTAAGGAAATGAGGACTGGGTTGAAAATGGCAAATGGTATTGTGGCTGCACTGGTGGGGGTATAAAAATATTGGAAGATAATAGGGGACAGAAATTTAAAACCATCAGCTCAATCTCTGCGGGAGTTAGGAAAACAAAAAAGATCTATAAATAGAGGAGATCATTATGGCACTACTCAAAAGGCTATTGAGCACAATATTTGGCACTATATTAAAGCAAGGATCGAAAAAATTAGGAAATGCACAGAAGAGGGCAACCAGAAAAATAACAGGACTCTAGAGACTACAGTAATGAAGAGAGATTAAGAAAATTAGGATACTATATTCATTAATAAATATGAACACAAGAAGGGAAATAGCCAAGGTGTACAAAAGTCAGAGAAGGTGAATGGAACAAAACTACCAGGCTTAAAATCGAGGGCACATGATGTGAAGCTAAAAGGAAGGGTTGGGTGCTAGTGAAAATAGAGAAGCATCTTTTATGCACAGAGATATTAATTTGTGGATCTGACCATCAAGGGGAGAAGTAAAATTGGCAACTCTGAAAATAATCTAGAAGAGATGAGTACCTAAAGGGAACAAGCATCGTATGGTCCACTGCCAGACAGATATGTAGAGAGGCCCTTATGGATCCTGTAGCTATATCAATCCTGAAATATTACACTAATGTAACTATTGTAACAATAGACCGTTCTTGCCAAAAGAGTTTTGTCCAACAGCTAGCCTTTGTTACCCTTAGATATGTGGAGTAATAGCTTACTTCTCAAATGGTCCCATTGATTTAAATGGATATACTCCAGGAAGAAGTACTATTCCACATGAGCAGTGGTGGCAGAATCTGTTCCTTGAAATGAAGATAAGATGCAACAAGTGGCTGTAACAAACAAGTGAGAAAATATGGGAAGGAGAATGGGAATACATTATTTGCACCATTTTCTGTGTCACTCAAAGGTTGTTTGAATTTTTTCAATGGCTGTAAAATTTCTATCAAACAAAAGAAATAAGATTGATATCAGTAATCCCCACTGGCCACAATTTGTAATGTTAAAAATAAATCATGGAAAGCAGAATCCAAGGAAATCACTAATATTTTGCATATTGTTTGCACTATGCATATAAAGTATACTGTAATACAATTCACAAACATTAACTAATTCTCACAGTATTCTTAAGTGACTTTCCCCACAGGAGGGGAGAAAGTGAGTCAAAGAGGTTAAGTGACTTGCTAAGTGTAATTGAGGGAGTTAGTGTCAGAGATAAGATTAGAATGTGTAGCTCTCAGCCCTATGTTTAAATCCACTAGGCAATCCTTCCTACTTAACAGAAACAGCCATAGGAGAAATCTAGTACTAGCTGCTAAAAAATGCCAGCTGTTTGATTTTTTTTTCTTTTACAGATTACTAAACTGCACTCACTCAAACAAAGGATTAGGAATGTTCACAATTTCATTTTGCTAGAAGTGTTGGAAATGGGGTTTTGCTACATTATAAAAGAAAATATTTGAAATCTGAAAACAATCTTTTTGAGCCATTTTCAATGTAAAAAGAGTCAAATCCATTAAATGAAAATGAATTATCCAAAGAGTGTTCCTTTTGTACAACTCCAAACAGATCCTGAACCCACCACCGTGGTACCACTATGTGTTACAATAACTCCCCGGTAAGGGAATACTCAATGAAAAACACAGGTTTTTACTCTTTGCTCTCAGTGTGGGTTTTTGTTTGTTTATTGTTGTCGTTATTGTCAACAGGTTTAAAGAAGATATACTGGGTTATGCAATAGCTAACACTGCAGAGTGTGGACTTCTTCATCACATAGTGGAGATTTATAACTCTGTGAAGTGAATGGATCATGCAACTCTGCTGCTGCTTTAGGCAGACAGTTAAGGTAATTGCCCATTTTAGGAATTCTCAGGCTGATTGCACACTAGAAAGAGGATGCAAGTTATTCCCTTGTTCCTTCATTTGCTGACATTAGCTTTATGCCACTAGCAATGGATCTATTTCGTACTGCACCACTCTCTACAACTTTGTTTACATGGCACAAAATATAATTAGTTTACTACCCAGACATTTGAACCAAGTTCTAAATATTCTGTAGATAAAATAACGATACCACACTTGCTCACAAGTTATTCATACAGGGAGGCAAATTAAGCAACTGTATATGCCATTTACAGCCTGTTTAAAAGATGGGTGTTCTTCACCGAGTTTTTGGTGCCCTAAGTGAGACAATTTTATAGGGCTACAGATACATTCAGAAATGGGAGATTTTAGCAGGGATGCTTGTTAACAAAAAGCTTTTGATTGCTCATTGAAGTAAAGATGCCAGCAAAAGTGAAAACAGCCTTTGCTGTATTGGTAAGCAGAGGTGTTAATGTCTTTTTATGTACATACAAGTAACAGAGGACCCAAACTCTACCTCCCTCTGATTAAAAGCACAGGCATGAAGGCAGCAACAGTGGGCAGAGAGGCCCTTAATTAGCTTACCTGTTCATGAAAAGTGCCAAGTGCTCTAACTGAAAATCCTCTAGTCACAGAATAGATACAACAAAGCCCATGATAAAGGAGGCTTCCCCATCCAACCTTAACTTGAAGGGGCCACCTCTAGCAGTGAAAGGGTAGGTCATTTTCCAACATTGCCCATTCAATCTTAGCCTCTGCACTGAGATTGCCAACAGTAATGTCAATTATGGTGGTTGATCTTTTTTGCAATATGGCTCTTTAAAATTTAAGCAGACAAAATTTAGCAGTGGCTTTTTTAAGGAAGGGAGACAATTCACAGCATATCTGCATCTATGAGTGACCCTTCTGCATAGGTGATTCATGCAGCTAGTTGTTTAAAGTGCCCTAAGGCCAATCTAACAATTTATTGGCTGTTAGTACACACTTTGCGTCTTTCCTCTCTGGATGGAAGGTTGTGATAGCTAGCTCCTCTTGCAATGCTAAGACTTCACTTGTCCTTACAACGGGAAGGTACAGCAGAGAATATGATTTTGAAATTAAATTCCTTGTCTACTACAGTCTTAAACCACAAGACACTTAAAATTATATCTTGGCCTAATAAAATCATTTGATATAGTTCAGATGAATTATGTCATATTAAGGAGTCTTGCTATGTTTAAACAAAGCAGCTACAATTTAAATATACAATGTGACGTATCAACATACTTATACACTGATGCTTCTGAAATGCATTTTAAAAGTCTCAAATTTGAGTTGATTCTGTTAGTCAACTGAGTATATAAAACTGAACTATTTATAATGCAAGAGTTCAGGCTGACCTGATGGCTTGTTGTTATATTGAACTACCATGTCATAAATGTAGGTTTTTATCTCATATCCAGTGGAAGCTGATCACGTATGTGATACCAACAGTTCCCTTGGAGGTAAGTGGCTAGATCCACCATTGGACAATTGTACCAACAGCACATAAGTGAAGATGCTGACAAGGACTTTCTCCTAGCAGGTGAGAGTGGAGGCTAAAATAGATTTCTGCCTTTCTAGGGAACAAATGCAAGCCCATCAGGGAGCTCTGGCACCATAAGGCAGAAGGTTAAAGTGTTAGGGATATGGGGGGATGAAGAAAATACTCCCAAGTAAGTATAACAGCACCTTGATTTTATTCCAAAGCTCTGAAACCTTTTTCTTTGATTCTTTTTACCAGCAACATGATTCCTTTGGCTCAAATTATCACTCACCATGCTTTAAATTACTGTTATAGAGCTGACACACAAATCTACTATGTTCATTTTGTTTCTAGTCCTTTGCACTCACGACTTTACAAAATGCTGTTCAGAGCCAGGCTTAGATGTCTGTGAATCATCTCTGCTTGCACCAAAATAAAACCTGATTTTTTGCAATCTGTACTCCAGAGGTTTTTTTTCTGGTCAGTTTGGGGACCGGGTTTTATTGGTGAAGTAGCAGATTAATAGATCTGGAGAATGAAGGTCCATCTTTATCTACAGAATAAGAACTGCAAGGGCAGCACACTGCAGACTTCCCAAAATGATGACAGCAATGTGCCTCAACTGTGTTCTGGAGGAATGACATATAGTCGTGAGAAGGTAGTTCAGTCTCCATATCATTCAATCCTTGTTAAGGCTAATGGTCCAGACATCTGGAGACTTAATGCAAATGACCCAATACCCTTATTTGCATAGTTGAGCATGCACTGCTTTATTTACATAAGTAATCACAAATGTCCTCATTAACAACTCTTAAACCTGACAAAGCTGTAGTATGAAATGAGCTTTTGGAACATGGGAATTGCTATGTTCAGTTAACTCTAGCAACTCCTTGAGGCTGTGACCCTGGTGCTTCTTGTTCTGAAATTGGTGGAGGGCTGTGGTTGGGTTGCTAGTCCTTGGTGTTAGCTGCTGCTTGCCCTAGGCTAGGAAGAAGATTTGGCTGCTTACACCAGCTAATGGATGATCTGATGGGGCTGCTGGCTCATGACCTAACTCAGGCTGCTCCTTGCTCTTTACTTCTTGGGTGGGAAGATTCTGGCTGCTGCTCCCTGGCTTAAGAGGCTTGGCCCCGGCTCTGGCTCCCATTCCATGGTTCCTGCTCACATAACTAGAGCTACCCTGTAGTTCCACAGCTACAGCCACAGGTGGGCTGTGGGACTGTACTTTAGGCCAATGTTTCCCAAATGGTAGGTGCATAGGGTTGCAGCACCACTCAGGTTTGGCCTGGCCATCCCTCTGTCACAACGGAAGGAAGGTGGGCCAAACCTGCGACCCCATGCACCAGGTTCCAACTCCCCAAGTGGGGAGCTGGGTCCAGCCGCATGGGACAGGAGCTGCGGCTGCTGGGTGAATGTGGGCAGGCTTACTCTCCAAACCCCTCCCCTCAGGCCTTCCTCAGCCAGCAAGGAGTTTGAGCTGGAGAAGGCAGCTGGGGTGGGAGCAGAGCCTGACTTGTGTTGTAGCCTGTCTTCCACCCCCATTTAAAGGAGTAAAGACCTCACACTATGGGGGTGTTTCAGAATCCTACTACAGTTCTCTAGCCACCAGAGAGGGCAGGCCTGGGAGTACGAGAGCAGGGGGCTGGGAAGAGCGAAGCTGGGGGTTTGGGGGCTGGGTTGGAGAGAGGAGAGGGGACTGGGGAAGAGTGCTAGCAGTGTGCACACCGTTTTGTTTGTTGTTTTTCTTTCTTGTTTGAATTTTTAAAAAAGTAGTTTCTCTCTATATCTATAATGGTGGGTCTCCAAAAGAGATAAGAAGCAGTTGGTGGGCAGCTTTTGTAAAAAGTTTGGGAAGCCCTGCTCTAAGCTATGTCTCTCTGGTTAGAGTGTTAGATTACTCTAAATCAGAGCAATCCCATTTAGAGCACCCTGAACCATAGTGATACAGCCTAGAGCGTCTGCTCAGCCCTCCAAATCAGGCTATTTAAGCTCCTAGTTTGAAGAAGCAGGAGCCTCCCAGCCAAATCAAGAGACTTACCAGATCTAATACCAGGCCTCTTAGGCTAGACTACCAATAAGGAAGCAAGCTATGATGTGGGTTGAGATATGAGCAGGATCAACTCACTTCACACAGGATGCTAAGCAAGCTTTTAGTAACAACCAACCTAGGCTGGCCTTGAATCAACAACCTAGACGTCATAGGCTCCAGATTCAGTTATTACTTTTAATCATGTATATAGCTACTTTGTGAGGCAGAAGCAGTGGTGCTCTTTTTAGCTCCACTCACAAATCAAGTTCCTACTTCAGAATCCAAAATAAGATGCCTGTGATGGATTTGGAGCCAAAATCTGATTCTTGTCATAAAAGTCGTCCCAAAAAAATTGGTGCTGCAGAATTCCAAATCAACTAAATTTGCTAATGCCCCCTCTGTTGGGGTGTCCACCCCACACAGGAATGAAAAGAGTTAATGGAGGCCAGATGGGCCAATTAATCTAATAGACAGAATGCTGACAGAGAAGAGCCCTAATTACAGGAACAGGCTCAGTGTGCAAGCCCCGCCTGTTCCGGCACAGAAGCCAGGTAGCCGGCTGCAAATAGGGAGTTGTGGTGGCTGGGAAAAAGCAGACACTCCCAGGAGATGGAGAGGACTTGGTGGAGGCTGCAGTCAGTCCCTGAGAAGAGGAAGGAGGCTTTGGGAACTGGTAGCCCTAGGAAGAAAAGGGGAACCAGTAGTAGGAAGCAGCCTAGGGAGAGAACCCGGAGAAGAGGGAGGGCCTGGGTTTCCCTACCAACCACTGGGCGAATGGCACTGGGGCAGTGAGCAGGAAGACTGCCTAGGACTATTGAGGAGATACACCCACCCACGGAAGGAGGAACTTAGAGTGACCTAGCCGGAAGGTTGAGTCACAGAGAGGTCGCTGCGGTTCCTGAGGTGGAGAGAGGGGCTGCAGGCCCATCAGGGAATTGGAATGACAGCATGGGAACTGTAAAAGAGGGCATCACCTGAAAGAGCTAATCCCTAGAGCAACCAGCAGGAGGTACCTCAAGCGGTGAGGGATGTACCCTCTGACACCCCCTAAGTAAGCTTGCTCAGGCCAAACATGCAATGTAGCCTAGAGCGTCAGTGGGTATGACTACACTGCAGCTGGGAGTGTGCTTCCCAACATGGATAGACAGATAAATGCTAGATCTGATCAAGCTACCACGCTGAAAACTGGCAGGGAGGCACAGGCAGCAGTTCAGGCTAGCTACCGGAATACATACCCAGGCAGCTTGGGCAGGTTTGTATTCAGGCAGCTAACCCGGGCTACCCTGGATAAATTGCTCTTTTTAGCCTGCTAGCTTGAGCCTCACTAGCGTGTCTGTCTACCCGTGCTGGGGAAGCACACTCCCATTGTGTCAGTAGCGCGATGAGTGGGATGAGACAGAATGGAGGATTTCTGTGATTGATGCATAGCATGCCTATCAGTCAGAGAGAGAGAGAGAGAGCGCGTTAAGGACATACAGTGATAATGAATTCCTTAGTGCAATAGTCATTAATTTAGATAAATGAAATTTGGTGGCTTACATCTTTCACTATATACTGAAGTAAAGTAATTAAAAAGATAGGTGAAGAGTCCGTCTCTTGGGCAACAACGTAGGCCCACTGGTGCGAATGAGAGTTGTGTGGGATTCAAAAGCAGAATATGCCATGTAAATCCAAAATGTGAGCTGGAGAGGAGGATGTTGCCCTTATTCTGGAAAAAGGAAACAAAGTCTTGCTAAGCAACCCTGCTAGCTATACGCCTCAATCTCAGCTAAGTCCATATAAAGCAGAATTAAATGTTAAATTTCATAAACCGACTTAATGGCTGAGGGCCTTAATAATGAGCGTAAAATACTTTGTGACGGCATACCAACTCTCACCTAAGGAGAGTGACTTACAAATTTAGCCTCCCAACCCCCTTCTGAAGTACACATGGGAGATACAGTGACCACTAACCAAGAGACTGAAAATTTGTATTTATTTGTAAATGCAAAGCCTGCATATATACAATATTCTGCCAGGGAGAAATCCACTCCTTATCACACAAAGCCAGAGTTGCAGAGAAATAGGTGAGGGTGAGAAGGTGGAATTCACACATGCCCATCTTTGGACAGGACACAGTGCAGTGCTTCTTCAGCCACTAAATCTGCCCTTGGGCTGGCAAAGCAGCTGCATGGGGATATGCATTCACTAGATCTCCATGAGCATGGATCTAGTAGCCCCTGTTCATAGCCAGGTTCTAGAACGAGTTCATGGAGAAACCATAATTGCAGTCCATGTGCCATGACCTTATCCTCCTGCACCAGCCACCTGAGTAGTCTGGGGCATCAATCCAAATCAATATCATTGACTGCAGTGAAACAATTCCAATATTTTGAGTTAAGTATGTGCTTAAGTGCCCTGCTGCATCAGGTCCCGGATGCACAGAGGAGAGCATGCTGTAACTTGCTACCATGTGTGCAGTATGCACACTGTCCATGTGTGCCGTGAAGTTCCTGGAGTCACTATCCCGTCTAGAGAACAATATCTGCTGATTTCCCTCCACCCCCAGTGGCATGGGATCCCTAGCACCCCCAATATTGGCCAGTGCCTTAAAGACTTAATCTGGCTTTGTTGTAACTTTACTGTAAATTACAGTTAGGCTTGGCAGAATTCAATTCTTTAAAATAATTTAAACAGTTAGCTGATTATTTTAAAGCATTTTTCCCAATTTTTATCAATTTAAATTTTCACAGTTTCACAAAATTATGGGTTAAACTTTTTATTTTTTAAGTATTCACAGTTGCGGGAAATTGTGGGGGCAATGATTATTTAATGACAGATACTGAGATTTAAAAAGTTAAATTCGTAACTTAAAACATAAATTGTCAACATATGCATAGCAAATATCCTTAAATCAAACTGTATTCAGTTCTCAAACAGCACCTTTTTTTTCCACTTTGCCTATCTGTACATTTCAATCATCATCAATGGAAACACTTTTCATCAGTGTGTGTGTAATGGTGAAATTGACATTTACAGACATTTACTGATAAAAATTTAATCCTTCCAAGCCTAATTATAGCACTGGGGCTATTAGGATAGAATAATGCAGTGTTTTAGGTAAGATATATTCTGTTTTCACTTATTTTTTTGTTTTGTTTTATGATCAGTTAGTTGTTAGTCCCCATATTTTCAAATATTTCAATGTGCTGCTCAGTCCTTTGTCTGGCTCCTTAGTCAGACTTATTACCTATTCAAAGAGCATAGCTTTTTCTTTTAAAAATCACAATTTTGTCCAGCATATTAGCATAATTAAGGATACAGCCTAAAAAAATGGAACATGTAAGAATTTGATAGCTCCCACAGCAGCTTTCATTGTAGGATCCCTGTACTTTCCCTAAACAGTACAGAATCAGCAAATGGCAATGGTGAGAAGTCAGAAAGCATCTGGAAAAAAATTTATTTTCCACATCATGAGCTGCTGTTACTCCCATCATGGCATCTGAGGAGTGCCATAAATAATATCTTCAGACTGTCACCAGAACGGATGCATTTTGTTCCTTTCCCCTTTGTTATCCGCAACTTTGTCAGTAGAATGGATAAACTTTTCACTACTATCTGTTTCCACTACAGATTTTATCAACGGCATGAGTTATCACTGTATCTCAATGCTTGATATGTTCTCATTCTTAGAGTCAGATCTTCCCCTTGTGACACATTTTTAATAAAAGCAGAAAATACTAAAGAACTAGAGTTGGTGGGGGTTGGGCATGTAAATCTCTGAGCACAGAGATGATTATAAAACCCTCTTTTTCTCTGTGTGTTTTCCAAGCCTACTGCGAAAGCGGCTAGTACAGTATGCTCATGAGTATTTTGTATTTTATAAGTCACTTTTCATGCCAGACTTCATGTTTGCAAAATGCACTGATACTGTGGGGTGATCGTTAAAGTACTCTGCTGGATCTAAATATACAATCCCATTAACAAATGACATGGAATGGAAATGGGATTTATAAGTCTGTCTCCCATGTTCTATTTTGAAAATGGAGCCCTATGCATTTTAATATAGGGGTTAAACTGAATAATAGTAATTTACATTTATATTGCACCTTTCATCCTGTTGGACTGTTGAACACTTCCAATTATATGCACATAATGCCACACAAATGCAGCCATATCTGTGGTTGGAGGGTGGCAAGCAAATGACATAGTGAATACTGCACAACAGTGGAAGAGACAGGACCCTTATGATACTAGCGTAAATCTCTGCATTCAGAAAAGATACCATGGGATTTTCATGTCCACACAGAACAGACAAAACTTTGTTTTTTAAAGTAACTCCCAAAAGTTCTACACACACAATGAACTCAGTCTCCCTTAGACGGATGAATGGCAGAGTCAGCTCTGCAGAGAGATGAAGTATTTCAACCCAAGTTTTAGGTCACTAAATCACCTCTTCTGGATGCCTTTAAACATAGTCACATTTATGACTCATTAATATAACTTTTGAGGGGAGGGGAAAGCTGAATTTAATCCAATATCAAATAGGAACCTTTCCAAATTAAAAGCAATCAGCCTGATTTCCACTCAGTCTTGCAAGGCTAACCAGATCTAATATTACTAGTATGCCTGATATCATATGATTAGTCTCACTGAGAGAACCACAGTTTACATACTGAAAGCTGATGGTATGAAACTGTAAATAAGAATAATTTATACACCTGCTTTTTTGGGAAACAATGCAAAGATGCTACTTTAGGTGTGGGGAAGTGGTAAAGTGAAGCCCTGGTTGGAAAAGGAGATGTCTTTTTTGGAGCAGTGTTGTTCCTGTGAAAAGAAACAGTAGAGTAGCACTCTTACTCTGTACTCTTTCTACTGATAATCTGGATTAATTCAGCAGAAATTCACCTTTGAGTATGGAACTTCCAGGGTTTTCCTGTGCTCTGCTGCTGCTGTCAGTCCTGACTCTGTATGGGAAATCCCCTACATTCAGAGGTCATAGGCAATCCAGGCCCACCACTTTTTTAGACAGCAATTTTAATAATCTTGGGCCCAGAATTTCAAAAAAGCTCAGTTACAGTCTAGGCAACTAAATGAGATGAGGCAGAGTATTTTGGAAATTCCAGCCATGAATAATGGGAGCTGCTGGGTCGTGAGCATTTTTGGAAAATCTGGCCAATGGCTCAAAATAATTAGAAGGGACCCACTGTAAATGCCCTAACATGGAGGGGAGGAGGGAGAGAATAGAGTTCTTTTCCAGCTGACTTGATGTCATGGTGAGTTGTGGGGGAATTTAAACAGGATCATGGACTACAGTTTTCTATTGAATCCTCCCTTAGTTGACACAGGTCTGTTCCTGCAATCAGCCAAGGAAAGTTTGTATTGGAGCTGCTTGCCATTTCTTAATCAACTACCTTAAAGAAAGGTAGTGGCTAATATCTGTCATAAAAATAGGTTGCTAAATAAAATTAGGAGTTAGCATGTCAAAGGAAGAACTAGAATTGGACCATACAAAGAGGCTGAAGAAGAGATCTAATAAAAGTGACAATTACGCAACACTTTCATCCTTCTCCCCTAAACTAATTTTTTTAATTTTGCATCATTTTAAAATATAAATGGATATATTGTGCTCTAGCCATCCAAACTCTACTTCTCTCCCCCGCCCCCACTGTCATGTGGGACAGACACGCCATCCTAGAGCTGAAATATCTCTTGCTTGCAGTACCACAGGCAGATGTATTTTTAAGAAGAATAGAGACTGGTGTGAGCTGCATGAGAAAGGAGAGCTTCTATGCATGAATTCTTCACCACCTGATCAGCTCTACAACTTACATTCCTGGAGGTGTTTGTTTCTGGCTTTGTTGAGTTACAGATTTTGGTGACAGATTGACCTTTTGTCTGAATAGGATGGCTTGCTAGGGAGCCAGGATCAATGACTTTCTGGGACCTGTATAGTCCACAAAGTGACAAACATTTCTTTCCAGCTTAGATCCTTCAGTACCCTTTATCCAGGGATGTTACAAATTACAGTACATTAGCCCTTGTGAGGTATTCGAACTTGGTTTAACTGTCTGGAAGTACATTGTAAAACATTTAAGAAAGCAAATGTATGTACTTTATAGAATACATTTTGGGGGATTTTGCAATGTAACATTTTGATACCCTTTTCACATTTAATTGGGAAGCTGCTATTATTGAGTGGATCACTGTCTGATGCTTTGCTGCATACATACATACCAAAGTGAAAATGAGAATTTTTTTCCATTAATCGTGGGGATACTGAAAAAGGTTCAGAGGAGCCACCAAAATTTCAGGTGCTTTATCCAGATGTATTCGAACTATTTTGGCCAAAGTAGGTTTTTTGGGAGATGAAGAAATCAGCCTGAAGTCAATATTTATTCTGGGAAATAAATAGCATTTTTAGGAAAGGAGAAATCTAAACTAATTCTAGTCATGAAAAAGGCAAACCTATGTCCACATCAGTTATACAGACAATAAGCCAGACAAATCTGTTCAAAGGTGATTTCATCAGAGACAGGTCCCTAACTTTTTGAAGGCATCTTAAAACTCAGCAGATATTCAGACAAAGCCTAAATGTGAACCATTCAACCATTTTCACTTACTTTATCAAATTTAAAAGAAAAAACCCACCAGGACACACTACTTTGTTGGACAGTTCAATTAACACTATCAGAAATAAACGTATACCTATCAAAAGGACTACTGAACACCAGCAATCACTCCCAATAGTCTTCCATTATCAATTGAGACGTTCATATCCATATTTTCCATTATTTCTAATTAGGGCTCCAAAGATATAAATGTGATTAGACACTAGCTCCCACTATCATGAGAGATGAAAGATTGCTGCGGAAAGACCCAGTTTTTGCATCATCTTTTTAAATTCTGTGAAGTTCATTCTACTCTATAAAGGGCAGGTCTATGAACTGGGTGGATGTTAACTTAAAAATCTTTTTATTCTAATCATGAGACAAATCTAGCACATTTAAGAGCTTTGGTCTAAATGTCCTGCCACTCACCTAACACCACCATATTTCTAGTAGATATTGCTTTGTTTCTGAAGACATTGGTTGAATGTGCATCATACATCTAAGGGAAACATTGGCTGATAAGAAGAGCAGAGGGTACGGTTCTGAGGAACAGAACGGTCCAGGGGAAGTGGTGAAGTCATTTGACAGAAGGGGTTGAAGAAAAACTGGAATGACAGAAATATTATACTAAAGATTGCAAGCCCAGTTGGCAATGTGCTTCTTAGATCCAGTGAGGGGGCAGGGAACAGGAAGGAGGGAAATTTGTTCAATATTTTCATTAGATACACTGGTTCAGAAGGGATGTTGTAGCTGAACAGATTAGCCTGAATTTGTGTCAAGCTAGTGATGTCAAAGTGATGTGCCAGTAAGAGCTTTTCTTGATTTTTATTGCTTTCTTCGTGCACATACTGGGCCCAATTTCCCTCTCCTGCCATTGAGAATCAGGACTACTTCTGTTGAAGTCAGTGGAGTTACTCCAGGCTCATGCTAATATAAAAGCAAGGAGAGAATTTGGTCAATTTCTCCTAGTTTTAATGTCATTAGTTTTTTAGCATGGCATGGAGCTTACAGTCTACTACAAAGAGGGTTAGTCCTCCTCCATATTTGTCTACCCCAGCCCATGCAACAAAAACTGCAGACTTTTTTGTAAAAAAATTTTAAAAACCAGCTGAAGCCAAAATGGGGCATAGTTTTCAATGAGTTCAGACTTAACAAAAGGACTTAAATAGTCATTCTATTCATTGCTCAATTCTAATTAGAAAACATCTACAAACATCACTAATTCTTTTCCCTTCAACCTGCTGCTTTTGGGAGTGAGTTTTGTTTTGATTCATATTTACTGGCTTTGGTCACTAGCAACGTGGGTGGGGAAGCAAACCTTATGATTGCTCATGGATGTGTACTGAACTAGAAGTGCTATTACCCCCTTGGCTCCCTACTCAAACAAATATAGAATAGTCACAAAAACTATACCCACCTGTCATAAAAATACAGTCAAGGGTAGCATAAAATCCCTCTTTACCCTGTAAAGGGTTAATTCCTTTTTTATCTGTAAAGGGTTAAGAAGCTCAGATAACCTGGTTGGCACCTGACCAAAAGGACCAATAAGGGGAGAAGATACTTTCAAATCTGTGGGGGAAGGTTTTTGTTTGGGTCTTTGTTTTGTTCTCTTCGAATCAGCAAGGAGCCAGGGCAGGAAAA
Source organism: Terrapene triunguis (assembly GCF_002925995.2). Lineage (NCBI taxonomy): Eukaryota > Metazoa > Chordata > Testudines > Emydidae > Terrapene > Terrapene triunguis. The sequence goes on from NW_020664393.1 coordinate 51,113,506, forward strand.
ATACATCTCCTTAAGTATATCTGGACTAAGCATCTAGTATTGCAGAAATAGTAAGTAATAGCAAAGAAATGCGTTAGATTATATTTTGTTTTAGCTTGTGAATTTTCCCTGTGCTAAGAGGGAGGTTTATCCCTGCTTTTGAAACTTTAAAGTTTTGCCTAGTGGGGAAATCCTCTGTGTTTTTGAATCTTTTGTTATTCTGTAAAGTACTTACCATCGTGATTTTACAGAGGTGATTCTTTTACTTTTTCTTTCTTTATAAGAAAGTCTGGTTTTTTTAGAATCTGATTGGGTTTTAGTGTCCTAAAACCCAAGGGTCTGGTCTGTGCTCACCTTGTTACCTATCTGGTTGGTAGAGTATTCTCAAGCCTCCTCAGGAAAGAGGGTGAAGGGCTTGGGGGGATATTTTGGGGAAACAGGAACTCCCAGTGAGCCTTTTCCTGAATCTTTGTCTAACTCACTTGGTGGTGGCAGAATACTGTTCAAGGACAAGGTGGAATTTGTGCCTTGGGAAAGTTTTTAACCTAAGCTGGTAAAAATAAGCGTAGAGGGTCTTTCATGCCGGTCCCTACATCTGTACCCTACAGGTTAGAGTGGGGAAGGAACCCTGACCAGGGCCGGCTCTGGCTTTTTTGCCGCCCCAGGCAAAA
>NW_020664393.1:51114255-51266721 GCF_002925995.2 Terrapene triunguis
CAGGGGGCAGGGCGGCGAGCCCCGGCTAGGGCTCGCCGCTCTCCCCCCGGCGGCCAGAGCGCCGGGGGGAGGGCGGCGAGCCTGGCCGTGGCCCCGCTCTCCCCGGGGGCCGGAGCGCCGCGCCGCCCCCCTCCAGGTGCCGCCCCAAGCACAAGCTTGGTGGGCTGGTGCCTGGAGCCGGCCCTGACCCTGACACCACCTGAGTGCTGGCTGGCTTGATAGTCAGTGAACTAGGGGCAACCCTCCTTTGCCTGGTACAAATGGCACTCAGCCTACATATGAGTGAGCAGTACACATTTGTTTGGAACTCTCACACATTCGATCAGAAAACAAAAAATACATCATTTTGGCACACACAGCCTGCAGACTTGTAGTGAACTGGAAGTGCCAAATATCTTTTACTGTACCTCTTTCTCTGGAGAGACCCCCAACAAGCACTAACCTAATTCTTCACTTCATTACACCAGTTTTAAGCAGGGGCAACTCCACTGCTGTTAGTGGAATTACACCTGCAAAAACGCAAGTGTAATGGAGTGGAGAATTGGCTCCAGATTTTTGCTGTTGAAAGATGAAAAAATAAGGGTACTTTGCCTGCATCCACCAAGAAGAAAAATATCCCTCTATGTGGGGAAGAGGGGCAGGAGGTTTATGTGCATTAGTGGTTGCAGGTTTGGGCTTCCTTTGAGTTTCCTTTCAGCACTATTGATATATAGCTGCATGCTCTCACTCCCTAGTTTTTAAATTTTTATGGTTTGATTAATGTATTCAGTTTCCTTTCCCTGGCTCCTTTTCAGGCTAAGAAACCCTGCTGCTAACACGTATGGTGAGTTCACAATTCCCACCAATGGCAATTGATGCCCAAAATAAATGGGGTGGGGCTGGCAATTAGATACCACCTCCCCTCACATGTCTACCCCCAAACAATTACTTCTGATCACCACACACTAAGTCAGCTCAGACCACCTAATTATGATCAACCAACTAAACAATTTGGGACTTTTCCTCCTCCCTCAGTATAGGGGGTCCCCTGTATACATTGGGGTTGCGTTCTTGAAAAGGGCGATGGATACCGAAACCGATACCCATCGGAAATAATGGAACAAGGGAAGGGATGCATTCACAACTTCTCCACACTTGCCTATGACAATGCTCTTTTCGCCTAAACAGTGTACCGCAACAGTGTTTACAATAACACATTGAATAAAATAATGTAGAACCCTAACACCGTTCAAACACATAGAACATTTTAATACAGTAAATACAGTACAGTAATACAGTATAAAACAGCGTCAATCATGCTAAACTTAGGTAGGAGTGGCGGCTGGGTTTTCCATAGCTGGCTTTTTGGTTGCAAAAGTCTTAAAAAAGGATTTTATCGACGTCTGCTCTCCTTCATGAATGTTTGTATGATTGATCTCCTCATACAAGCCACTGCATCATTGAGAGCCCTGGAGACTTTGGCAGACCATTCACGAAAAGGATCACCGCTCTTATGATTTCCATCACCTCATCCAACAATCCAAAGAAACAGGAGAGATTCTTTGTCGTCAGACTTCTGGCTTCTTGCCCTATGTCATCATCATTCTTGTTTTCTTCGGATATCTGTTGTTGGTCCAGCTCAATCCGTTCCTCATTTGTCAGTTGCTCAGCGTGAGACTCCAACAACTCCTGGACATCCTCCTCCTCCATCTCCTTAAAGCCAACATCCTTCGCCAACTTGACAGTTTCTTGCTCAAGAGCAAGAACGGCATCAAATCCCATGAAGCTGTGGACAGCATCTGGCCAGGCACAGTGCCAAACACTGTTCATACATTGCGAAGTGACCTCTTCCCATGATGCATCAATATTTTCCACACCATTCAAGATGTACACAAATATATTCTATAAACCCTTTCATGGTCTTAACTGCTTCTGTTCCTACTGGGTGGAGTCTCTTTCTGGTTCCTCCCTGCAGTTTTGCCCCAAGGCCAAATGGGGGTAGGGAGGGAAGCACCCCTGATTTGAGTGTTCCCATAGTGTGTGTAGGAGAAGGTTTACTCTGCATAGTTCTGGGTACAGAGGTAGCACTATGAGGAGGTAGCCCACTGGGCCCCATTTTGCCCCCCTCCTCACAGGGCAGCAGTCCCTGCTACGGCTGCTTCGGCAGTTGCTCCCACTGCATGGAGTCTCTAACTGGTTCTTCCCAGCAGTTTTTCTCTAGTTACCTCTGGAACTCACTGCCACAAGATATTATGATATTGTGATCTTTAGGGTTAAAGTATTAGTTGTATGTGATAATTAAGAATGGCATCTACACTTACAAAAACTAGGATTATTAATTATTGTATTTTTCAAGCATCCAAAATGTGCTCTGCACTTAAATATGCTAGAATAAAAGTTTGAGGGGTACTAATCCTCAGGCCATAGGCCAATTTTGAACTTCCTGGAGTTGGGTATAAACTTTACCCATGTGTGTATTATTTCAATATTGTCCATTATGGAAGTTTTATGCCTCTTACTAAAGAATCTCGGGACGGCCTAGGTATTTCCATACTTAAGAACTTCGTTTAGATGCCATTGTTTGAGGCTGGTTGGTGGGCCATTGATCTGATCTATTATAACAAATCCTATGTTTTTCGTTTGGTTTTACAAAGCAAAAACTAAGATGACAAAGCTTTGCAAAACTACACACAATATACAGCCACCTAGGCCTATCTCTAGATATAAGAAACAAATTGTATCACCTCTTTTGTTCTATATTATATCCCTCTTCCAATACAACCTATTACATTTTCTTGGCTGCTGTTTTGCACAGAAGGAACTTTGAATATAGGAAGTCCACATCAGCAATGTCTCTTCACCACAATAAATGATACTTTGGTTCCCATCATGGTAGTTTCAGAAAGGCCAATGATGGGAAGAATTATTTAATGTGTATGGAGCCTAAACTACCAAGCAGCAGACCCTGACCTGATTGGTAATCCTCTAGCTCTGCCTGGTCTAGTTGTATTCAGGAAAGCTGGAAGAGGGATAGGGAAAGCTGGATCTGTTGTGTGGAGTAGATCCTACTGACAGAGCAGCAAGGCGACACACAAGGATATTCAGATTGGGATTGAGTTTTATTTAGGATCTGAAAAGTCCCCAGATTTGGAATCCTGAATGATCATCAACCTATTCACCCATCACTAACTACATGCCATCTTGTGAAGACCTGCTAGCCTCGACACTAAGTGGTGCAGATCCAGTGTAAAACACAGTTCAGAGTGATGAAGCATCTCAAGGATGCCCATTTACACGTTGCAGGCAAGATAATGCTTCATTTAAGCCGCTTATCTCAAATCCATGCTGTGGATCTGATGGAAAGATTTATCACTAAGGGTGGTCTGAGAATACAGAGGCAGCATTTGAAAGAAGGAACAGATTAGTCCCTAACACTTGTAACCACAGCTAAAGAAGGGCTGAGGCTCTGTAGTTCAGAATGTTTGGGAGGGAAATGTGAAATCAAATGATAAAAGTAAGTAAGTCGATATTAAGGTATCACTCAGCACAATGGGAAAATCCCTTTCAGTATATGGGAATGCATAAAAAAGCCCACTTATCAGCTACTGTTATACAAATAGTAATATTTCATGACTGACACCACCACCAAAATTTAAGGGACACCAGTGATTATTTTAAAAAATCACTGATCTCATGATTACTTGTCCATTGCTATGACACATTACATCTGAATTTACCATAATTGAAAGAGATTACAAAGGTTATTTCTCTTTTCTTCCCTCGGTTTGTGTACTTTATGCATTGGCAACCAAGTCTGATACAATTTCTCATGTGTAGTCAGTTTCCCCTGTTTATGTGGCTCTTTTTGACATCTAAAGGGAGAGAAAATCATTTAAAGAAATTGAAAAATGTAATTGCAAAAGCATAAAAAGTGACAGGGGGATTCGGCTGCAGTAAAAACTATTTTAACTCCATTTTGAAATGGACTTAATTTCAAGTTGCTATCCCTTTAATATTTTAAAATAGTGACATCACCGCTGTGTGAAAGTCTTGTTTTAAAAAAATCATAGAAATCATAGGACTGAAAGAACCTCAAGAGGTCATCTAGTCCAGTCCCCAGCACTCCTGGCAGGACTAAGTAGTATCTAGACCATCCCTGATAGGTGTTTGTCTAATCTGCTCTTAAAATTCTCCAATGATGGAAATTCTCAACTTCAAGGCAATATATTCCAGTTCTTAACCACTCTGAAAGTTAGGAAGTTTTTCCTAATGTCCAACCTAAACCGCCCTTGCTGCAATTTAAGCCCATGGCTTCTTCTCCTATCCTCAGAGTTTAATGAGAACAATTTTTCTCCCTCCTCCTTGTTAGCAATCTTTTATGTAGTGGAAAACTGTTATCATGCCCCCCCTCAGTCTTCTCTTCTCCAGACTAAACAAACCTATTATTTTTCAATCTTCCCTCAGAGGTCATATTTTCTAGACCTTTAATCATTTTTGTTCTTCTCTGAACTTTCTCCAATTTGTTCACATCACTCTTGAAATGTGGCACCCAGAACTGGACACAATACTCCAGTTGAGGCCTAATCAGCACGGAGTAGAGCAGAAGAATTACTTCTCATGTCTTGCTTACAATACTCCTGCTAAACATCTCAGAATGATGTTTAGCTTTTTTGCAGCCATGTTACACTGTTGACTCATAGTTAGCTTGTGATCCACTATGACCACCAAATCCCTTTCTGCAGTACTCCTTCCTAGGCAGTCATTTCCCATTTTGTATGTGTGCAACTGATTGTACCTTTTTAAGTACTTTGCCTTTGTCCTTACTGAATTTCATCCTATTTACTTCAGACCATTTCTCCTGTTTGTCCAGATCATTCTGAATTTTAATCCTATCCTCCAAAGCACCTGCAACCCCTCCCAACTTGGTATCATCTGCAAACTATATAAGTGTACTCTCTATGCCATTATCATCATTATGAAAGGAAAGGTCTGAAAAGCAAAGTTACCAACTGTATCAGCATCCAGTATAAACACACAGTCAACTCATGAACAGAACAAAAATCACTTTATAATAGCAGTAACACACTTCACCAGTTTTGTAGTTTTATGAATATGTACACTCCTCAGGCAGTTACAACCACGCTCATTTATGCTTCACCTGAACATATCCAGCATATATGAAGAGCTTGTAGTGTGTTATCATTTATACACAGTAAGATGTAAATGCATGTTAAGTGAAAACTAAGAGCTTTTCTACAGTGGGAGTTATTCTGGAATAGCTATTCCTGATTAACTCCCTGTGTAGATATCCCTATTCTGGAATAATTAGTTAATCAAGAACAGTTAATCCACTTTAAATTCACACCCTTCCTTTTTCCAGATTAACCTTCATGTGTAGACAAGTCCTAAATCCAAAAATGTTCCTCTATTTAGTGACTGAGGAATGGCAAGATAGCTGTGTGCTATCTTGAAAAACATCCATAACTCCACTCAGACTGATTGCCAGGCTGGAATTCCCCAAATAGACTTCTTTGGCTGCTATATGCATCAGTTCCTGACATCATCCAGGGAGAGAGATAAATACCAGAGATTTGCCTCTCTCCCCTACTACCCAGGGATGTATGGTATCAGTCAACCAGGGAAGCACTTTAAAGGGACAATGTCCAAAAGGTAAGCAAAAAAGGCTTTAGAGATCAAAGAGTCCTGATAGGGGAATCTTCACCCTGCTATAATACTTAAAGAAAAACTGCAGTGGAATATACAATATATTCCAATCATTCAGAGCTAAGCTACTGATTTTTTTTTAAATGACCTAAAACTAAAACATTTAAACTTGAAATAAAGAAGCATGAACCAGCTATTCTTTCGGCCTGATCAGATTTAGCAAGACAGGGAGATCAAAGCTACAGCCAGAGAGGCAGGGAGCAGCAGATTTTCACAGCTCTCCTTCAAGTCCTGTATTTTTTCCCCTGGTTTGTTTGCTGTATACTTAAAAAAATACAAACTTTAGATAAAATACAGAGCGGACCTAAAAATGGCTCTGGAAACCAGCTGTAGTTCCTAGCATCTACGGGTGGCGGCAACTTTCTCTGTGCGTGGCTGCTGCACTGATCTTCCTGCTTTGATACAGGTCATTAGGCTGGGTCTCCAGTTGGAACTATCATTGAAATGGCAGCCCCCTGGGATTACACTGCTGCCCAATTCAGATCAGTGGAGTGAAACACATTTTCAGGCACCTTAAAATGCTGTTTTAAAATGTTATTGTTTCATGTAGGTGTTCTCGTTGTGGTCCGAGTCCTGCAATTTGATCTGTGCAGGACCTTTGTGCTGATGTAGATCCAATGCAGGATCGAGGCCTAAATTATTTCTTCTGTTATCATTCAAAGCAGTAGTAAAAAAATTACTGAATATTCAGAGTAGCACTTTGCACTGTTATAGCACATTCCATCTGAGAAGCTCAAAGGATCTCACAAATGTTGAGGGACAGGTCCTGCCTCCCCCTCCACAGCCACAGAGGGTCCCAGACAGGAACTTTGACTGCAAGATGGGGGCAAGATCCAGGAATCAAGATAGCCCTGTAGAGTGCAGCTCTGCTGGATCTCTCTGGATCTTTGGGGCTGCACCAATGGCTGTGGAGTGACTGCTACCAATCTGTGGCTTTAGGGAAGATAGGTTTCTCCACCCACTCACCCCCATGTTGCCAAGCTTGGCTACTTGGGCTTGGCACAGGAGACAAGGTTTACTCCCAAACCCCAGTGCCTTGGGGAAATATTAAGCCCATTCTCTAGATCACAAAACTAAAGCACAGAGAAGCGAAATGTCTCACCCGAGACGTCACACAGTGAGTCAGTGACAGAGCCAGGTAGAGTTCAGCATTCCTGCTCCTATGACTTTTGCTACAAGGCTGCCATCTAATACTAATAACAGCCATCATAATATATAATAATCAGTACATTTCCATCTCCCTTTCATTATAGGTTTATAGCTACCTAGTGTAACACTGACAGACCCGGATCGTCATCAGCCGGGATCAAACCTGGGACCACTGGAGCTTAATGCCTGAGCTAAAAGACACATGTCTTTTAGCCACGGATGTAACAGGCTCATCAATCTCTAGCTGGTCTAGCTAGTAGGGTGGACAGAGTGCCACACCAAGCAGGCATGGGTTACACTAGCTCCCTATACAGACTGATACCCTTTGAAGGGTGGCTACTTAGCCCATTCTCCATATCAACTCTAATGCTAGGGTGCCAATGTGTGAATTTTAAGTGGTAGGATACGGACAGGAGGTGGGTTTACAAGGTTCTATAGAATTGGTTGGTGTGGGCTGAGAAATCTCATTTGCATATGCTCTCCACCTCCTGGTTGGCTACTCAAATGCCTACAGCTTAGCACTGCATAAGAGTTTTATTGTTAATTGGCTTCCACATTTCAGCTGATTCCTTGCTGCATGAGCTAACTGGGTGTGGAGCCAATTTTCACAGCTTCCAAGTCTTACATGACTTTCCATGCCACAAAGCTACAAAATGTTTTTAATTGAATTAAGCCCTTAATTGAGTTCATAAATGTGGAAGAAATACATACATAATATATTCCATTTTTCCAAATTTATGGAACCCCCCTAAGAAATAAGGAGGGATACTGATTTGTAACAATGTCTCTGTATTCTGTGTTATTAATGAGAACCCTGTTGAAATGCAGGCTGATGATCAATGTTTTCCTATAAGATACCGTTCTTCATTATGAATGTTTTCAACGGAAAATGTTATCTAGGCCTCACAAAGATACAAATAATTAACTGATTTCCCATCATTTATATTTAATTAGGTTTTAAGCAGTAATATGCAGTCTTTGAAAGAAGGATTTCACTTGGTTTTGATGGCAATAACTGTAGCTCAGTTGGAGTGTGGTCGGACCAGATGGCACTGTTCTCCCCCCCCCCCTTATGTCCTTTGTCAATTGATCTTTGGGGGGATTGTATTATGGGAATAAAATAATTAAGACTCCAGTATGCAAATGGACATGACACTGGTATTTAAAAGTTATATCTATGCAGCGTTAACATTTCCTTTCTGTACTACTATCTGGGATTTGTAAAACTTCCCCGCATTCCATCCGTATCAGGGAGATAATGAACCCCCACCCCAAAAAAGGCCATAAGGATGGAAGAGGCATAGTGAAAATAATCTCATCATCCTGTCTATTGCTTCTGAACTTGACACTTTTTTGGTGTCCTAATTGTCCACGGAAGGAGAGGTGAGATTTCAATTAAAAAAATAAGGTCTTGAGAGAAGACCTTACAGGCAACTTAATTTTGGTCCAGAAAAATGTTATCAGAAAGAAGAAAAGAGGTAATAAAAGTAGTAATGGGGAAATTTAAGGGCCACATTTATAAAAATTAAGTTTAGGTTGCACTTTAAATGAGTTCTGAGAGATAAAGACAAACTCCCTCGCTGTGCAAATTTTTTTGTACCCAGTAGGTACTTTACAAGGTCTATACAGTTACAAGCAAGAGAGAAAAAGTTCTGGTTGCTTTCATGCTAGAAACATATTTAAGGAGACAAGCAAGAAAGGACTGCATGACTGTGGGGGATTGGTAATGGTCCATAGGGTCTTTCACCTTTGGGTTGCCAGTTCAAATCCAACTCAGATAAAGTAATGACTGGAAGTTGCTGCTGTCTAATAGCTGTTCAGTGGCCTATGTGAAATGAATGTGATCATAGTCCAGTTCCCTCTGGATTGGCTCCACATCAGATCTCCCCCTTCTCGATGCATTTAGGATGCTTGTTCAAACTTTAGTGAAAAGGGGAAGAAAATAACAGGCATGGAAACTTAACAATCCTTTCAGACCTAGAAGTGGCTCCTCCAGAGTACAGTAGGATTGAGGCATCTTGGTGGAGCAGTGTGGCTAAACTTGCACTGTCACTGCTTTATTAATCATTTATACCCACAGTGCTGTGAAGGCTCCATTATCAGCACATACAGAGATGGTTCCTACTTCAAAAAGTTACAGTTTAAGACAGAGGACATTCAGATGGTGAGGGGCAGAAGGGTACAATCAAATCTATACAGTGAGATTAGTTTTATGCTACAACCCTTCTCTTCTGCCTTTGGCCCTCCTACCTGCATGTTGTCCCTCTTCCAGGGCTTTCAGTCTACCACTTTCCCCAAACACTAAATACAAAGGCAACTCTTCTTTAAAAAGGGAAACAAAGCCAATGTGTGTTCGTACCTATAATTTCACCCAGATTTGTCAGCCTAATTTTACATTTCCAGAACACCACAGCAAATTGCACTACAGAGCCTGGAGTTCTGGAATGTATTTTACTCATAGGAAGCTGTAACTTGTGTCTCAGAAAAGAGTGTATGGGGCTAGCAGCCTCATAGCTTTGCAGTATCGTGCCAGATAATTCATAGATCAACACTGCCACATTTGACGTTAGGAGGAGATAAACCACTTATTCCAAATGAGTCGAGTCCCACATCAGAGGATTGCCTTAAAAATCCCTACAGATTTTTTTTTAAAGCCACCAGTTTAAAAAAAAATGACTAAAGCTATAGGAGAAAAATGGCTTAAATACAAACATTTATGATGAGTTTTAATTATAGTCAGTGGATTAAACATAAAACTAAAAATGCCATTTTAAAGGCTCACAAAACTTAAAGAAAAAAAGGAATTCTGCTGTTTGAGGTTCTTGCTTTGCTTTGTGGTAGTTTATCACTCAGCCCACACTGCCCCATCTCTCTGCTCTCAGTTTCTCGGACAGTTTTTGAAAAAAATAAGTAAAGCACTTTAAAAAAATGATGTTGGGGGAATTTGATTCATATGCCAGATGCTCAGATGCTTTTTAAAAAAGAAAGAGCATTTCAAAATAAAAACGCAGTTTGGAAACTGAATTCATTGTCCTCTTTACTCTGATCCTCTCTGTTTTTCTCAAACAGCCAACAGTCTGGCCCAGGGATTGACACACGCATATGTTTAGAAAAAGATCATGATACAGTGAAATTTGTTCTGAGTATTTGCTTATGTTTCAGCAGCTTCATTGGCTTCTGCACTTGGAAACATTTGAAATTTCCCACGACATCGCTGGCATAATCTAACTTTGCTAGGCTTGTTCTTCAGCCTGATCCTCAGAAGCATATTCAAGTTTGTGATGAAGAGTGAGCATACCAGGTAAACAGCAGCAAGCGTACAAGCTTCCAGGGAAGATGAACATTTACTGCATCTTTTAATATGACAGCACAAACACTACATTACAGGACTGATTCATCTACACCAAAGCAAAGACATTTAATGTGAAGGGTCCATCCTGAACTAATCTCATTGCGCAACCACGTACGATAACACTTATAGAGCCAAATTCAGAGATATCATAAATGGTGGTTAAGCTACACCATAGTAGTAAGTTCATGTCAATGTGAGAATATACGTTTATAGGCTGAGGGGAGCAGAAGGGCAAAGATAGAGCTGGAAAATGAACGTCAGGATGGCGTAAGAAAATTTAAGATAATGGAAGCCTCTTGAGGTTAGTTTATTTGCCAAACCTGTTCTTTCCTTTACGGCCCATAAATTACACCATCTTATGCTAATGCTGATTTGTAATTTACACTGCCATTTATGTCCTCTCTTAGTGTGAAACCTGGACTCTTTGGGCCAGATTTTTCAAAGGTATTTCGGGACCTAAGAATGCAGGGTAGGCACCTAGTGGGATTTTTCAAAAGTGCCTAAGTAGGTTAGGAATTAGATGCCTACCTGAGTATGCTCTTTTAAAAAAAATCCTACTAGGCATCTATCTGCTTCTTTAGGTGCCTAAATACTTTTAAAATTTTGGCACCTAGATACCAAAGCAAGAGGCTCCTCATAAAAAAATAGGAAAGGGTACACTTAGAACTCTGCCATACCAGGGTAAATTAATGATGACGATTTAATAATTGGTTCACTCTTAATGTCGAGGTATGGTTTATGATGGTTAATAGTTAAGAGATGTGTAAGCATGTTACAGACGAGGAGTCCATGTAATCTTAAATATGCTTCTAAAGAACAGTCCTCAATGTAAAGATGGTTTGTGGATAACAATTAATGCCTCTATTCTTAAATGTATGATACAGATTCATCTTATTTTACACTGGGGAGCTATTCTTCCAAAGTGCAGCATATTAGCAAAGGGAGTCACATGCACAAGGGGGAAAATAACTCCTATTGACATAGATTATTGCGCTCAGTTGCTAGATCCTAACAGTCAGGACATCCAAAATACTGTTGCCTATACAAAGCTGACCATCTAGGTATAAATTCAGATTTCAAATACAAGGTAAGGGATCCCTCTTTAAAAAAAAAAAAAAAAACATAAAAGGAACCTGGGCAAATTTTCAGGTGAGCTGACTATTTTTATTCAGTGTTTGCCAACAAAGAGACAGTTCCTATTAGCATGCAATACATAGAGATGTGAGCATGGACCAAAATCCCAAATTCTGCCAGCATCTTAGAATGTCGTTAGAAAGGAAATATGGTACTAGAGCCATGACATCAATAACAGAATATGAAATTTCCCAGTTAGCAGCAGAATACATTTGTTTTCAATAAGAAAACAGAAGGAAAGACTGGCACTCCTTCTACAGCAGAAAGTCTAATTGTCCCTGATATATTAACTAGCTGCATATCTTTGTTCTCATAGATGGATTTCATTGGCTTCTCCATTCAATCTGTATGGGCTCTTATAATTTCAATGCCATATAAAAACTCCTTTTTGCCCATTTTCAAAAAGAACAAATAAATAAAAATAGGACCCAGATTCTTAGCTGTATACATCAGAGGGGTTGCAAGGGATTGATGGTAGCTCCCTGATTCTGGGGCCAGTTCTGCACCAACCTTGACACAGCTAAGAGCAGTGTAGGTTGCTCATATCTACGCCAGCTGCCTGCAGCCACCGAAGAACTATAGTTATCGGGGGATTACTGGAGTGCAGTTCACACAAGCCTCATCCCCTCCACACTATAACCACTGGGATATGCAGGGTGTTTGGAGCTGGCTTTACACCTTGGGAGGAACCTCGAGCTGGGGATATCCAGCTGGTTTCTGCTCCCTTTGTGCCATGACACTAGAGTGGGGCTCAGGACAAATTAGGTTGGTATAACTACATCACTCAGAGGTGTAAAAATCCACACCCGAGTGACTCAGTTAAATCGACCTAATGCTCGATGTAGACTGCGCTATGTCGATGGAAGGACTTCTCCTGTCAACTCAGCTACCACCTCTCTGTGCTACTGCAGCTTTTAAGTATAGATCCGCCCCATAACATATAAATTGAGAAGTAAATAAGAATATTTTTCTTTGAAGCAGTTAAAAACAAAACACACGTTAAATCTCAGACTCTGATCAGATTTGGTAACTGCATTGTTTGGTAATCGCAGATAGAATATCAGCAAATATTTTACTGACTCAATATTTAAAAGTAAATTTGGTTGTAAAGTAAAGTTGTAAAACAGAGTCGGAACAATTGCAGTACAGTGAAGATTTCTTTTCGATGATATCCCACTGGCTCATGATTACCTTAAATGAATGGCACACAGATTAGTTATTAAAATGCTACCTTACATATTCTCTAGCATAAAAAGAACCCCAGCTGTTTATTTAGGTAAAAAAAAAGGCCAGTTTTCTGAAGTTAGCGGCCTCTGCCCTTCACAACACAGTAATCAATGCCTGACTCCTGATCACGCAAGGGAATCATTCTCACCGCATCAGACTAAAAAAGATTAATTGCCTTGCAAAAATTTAAATCCGTATATATACATGAACAGCGAAAGGCATGCATTGTATGGAAAATGTCTCCAATAAAACACAACCACTATACTCCCTTTGAATGAAGGTAAAACCAAAGGTGTGTACGGGTGGGTGTTTCATTTTATTGTCTCCAACTTAAGTTTAGTTTGTGTGCAACACAAGTACAGATGTATGTATCACTCAAACAAAACAGATAAAAACATTTTTGATGGACTAACCCCAAAGCATCCTATAGCTACACTATGAACTGGAAATATATTTCTGTCTTCCAAGTCTTCAGGAAATACAAGGACAGAGCTTGCTGAATTTCAGAGGTTCCTTGGCACTGATGAATGGAACAGCCAATGAAGAACTACTCACACAAGTAACAGTTGCAGCATCAGGTCCATCATTCTTAATCAGAGCAATCATCTTTCTAGACTCAGGTCAAATGGCCAAAAAATTAGGTGTGAGGCTTTTTAAAAAAAAGAAGGAAAAAACCCCCAAGAATATACAAGTACCTTATGGGCTAGAAAGAGCCTGTCGGGGCTAGCCCAGACTAAGAGGAGGTGTGGCAAAGGAATGGCAACTCTGCCAGACCTTCACATGGGCCATACAAGTGATGGTAAGGAGGCTTCTTGTACCTTGCACTTTAAATGTAAGGGCCAAATTCTGATCTCAACTATATAAGTGAAGCTCTCATTGATTTCGGTAGCTGGGCTTCGACAGTATTCCCAAACCCAAGTGTTCAAAATCACGAGTCAGATCCTAAAAATCATGAGATTAAAAAAAAAGAAAGAAAAAAGAAAATGTAATTTACCCTCTCAGTTTTTGAGCCTTAAGGGTTCATGTTTTCAATTTTTTCTCCACAACTAGAACAGGAATTCTGTGGCAGAGGCAGGCAGGGCTGACGAAAAGGGGGGGAAGCCGGTACAAATTACTGGGGCCCAGCGGTCCGGAAGGGGGCCTGGGGCCCGGCTCCCCCCCTCTCATTGGCCCTGTTTAGCCGGTCCATCCTTGCTGGGGGGCCCGAAAAATATTTTTCACCGGGGCCCAAACCCGCTCTTGGCAGCCCTGGAGGCAGGAATGGAACCCAGTTGTCCACTGCTTTTCCCAGGAGACTATCCTTTCTCTTCCTGCAGTCCCCTGCCTCCTTCACTACACATCTTTCAGCTTCTGCAACAAATGAAGCATAGGTCCTACAGACAAGTCTCCTTCACTACACAACCCTGATTCATCCCCAGAGCAGGACCATCCTGTGCACTGAATAAGGCCAGGTGTCCGGTAACAAAAATAGTATGTGATCATGTCATTAAAGACTGTATCATAATGCACATGCACAAGGGGACAAAATGGGCAACATGGGCACCCTTAATTCTGGCGTTTCCTGACTTTAGAGTGCTTGGACTTTGCAACCTTAATTTTTTTTTTAAATGTAATTTTTTTGTGTTTAATATTCAGTAGTTTAAGATCCCTGTAAGATTTGATAGAATATTTAATTTCAAGCACTCTGTATTTTATCCATCCAGAGTCAATTCAAAAGACAACTTATTTATGTGTTAAATATAGTTTGTATCCAGATTTTCCTGTACTGTCATAGAATCATAGAATCATAGAATATCAGGGTTGGAAGGGACCTCAGGAGGTCATCTAGTCCAACCCCCTGCTCAAAGCAGGACCAATTCCCAACTAAATCATCCCAGCCAGGGCTTTGTCAAGCCGGGCCTTAAAAACCTCCAAAGAAGGAGACTCCACCACCTCCCTAGGTAACGCATTCCAGTGCTTCACCACCCTCCTAGTGAAAAAGTTTTTCCTAATATCCAACCTAGACCTCCCTCACTGCAACTTGAGACCATTGCTCCTTGTTCTGTCATCTGCCACCACTGAGAACAGCCAAGCTCCATCCTCTTTGGAACCCCCCCTCAGGTAGTTGAAAGCAGCTATCAAATCCCCCCTCATTCTTCTCTTCTGGAGACTAAACAATCCCAGTTCCCTCAGCCTCTCCTCATAAGTCATGTGCTCCAGACCCCTAATCACTTTTGTTGCCCTCCGCTGGACTCTTTCCAATTTTTCCACATCCTTCTTGTAGTGTGGGGCCCAAAACTGGACACAGTATTCCAGATGAGGCCTCACCAATGTCGAATAAAGGGGAACGATCACGTTCCTCGATCTGCTGGCAATGCCCCTACTTATACAGCCCCAAATGCCGTTTGCCTTCTTGGCAACAAGAGCACACTGTTGACTCATATCCAGCTTCTCGTCCACTGTGACCCCAGGTCCTTTTCTGCAGAACTGCTACCCAACCATTCGGTCCCTAGTCTGTAGCAGTGCCTGGGATTCTTCCGTCCTAAGTGCAGGACTCTGCACTTGTCCTTGTTGAACCTCATCAGGTTTTTTTTGGCCCAATCCTCTAATTTGTCTAGGTCCCTCTGTATCCGATCCCTACCCTCTAGTGTATCTACCATGCCTCCCAGTTTAGTGTCATCTGCAAACTTGCTGAGAGTGCAGTCCACACCATCCTCCAGATCATTAATAAAGATATTAAACAAAACCGGCCCCAGGACCGACCCTTGGGGCACTCCGCTTGAAACCGGCTGCCAACTAGACATGGAGCCATTGATCACTACCCGTTGAGCCCGACGATCTAGCCAGCTTTCTATCCACCTTACAGTCCATTCATCCAGCCCATACTTCTTTAACTTGGCGGCAAGAATACTGTGGGAGACCGTATCAAAAGCTTTGCTAAAGTCCAGGAATAGCACATCCACTGCTTTCCCCTCATCCACAGAGCCAGTTATCTCATCATAGAAGGCATAAGCTTAGGAACAGATAGACTGGTAAAGTAAAAAGAACATCCATATATATCGTGACATTGTGCTTCCTATTGCAAGTCATTGTTGTTTAATTAATTCAAACTAAGTAAGATTAGCAAGGAATTTATGGTCTGACTTTTCAGAAGTATGGGGCACAACTTACTTCCATTAACATCAATAAATTGCTCACCACCTCTGAAAGTCAGGCCACTAAAATTGAATAAAAAATCAAGTGAAAAATGGACAACTTCAGCAATTACCTCATCAATGTGGGAAGAGAGAGAGAGAGAGAGCGAGAGCGCGTTTTCCTTTGATGAGGGTTGGGGGAAGCCTAGGAAGCAATTTTACACAGTGTCACATTTGTCCCTTAGTCCATTTTCTCCAAACCTAAAAGCCACTCCATGTGGTCCTCCTCATGAATATGACCAGTGCTTCTACAGTTTTGTTACTGGCCTGCTGATTTATATTTAATAAGATTCCAGGGATTGCCTGTGGCTTTGCTGCCCAAAATGAGCTTGGCAGGGCCTGGATTAGTGAAGCCAGGAAAAATTTTATCCTGCAGCCTAGCCAATATGTTTCACATTACTGTTGTTTAGCAAGATAGGGTGGGGGATACTGAAAAAAACTGAGATCTTTTCTAGGTACTCCCACTATGCAAGCCTTATGACTAGCCAAGGGAAGAGAGCTGAATCCAAATTTAAAAAATTAAATTTTTGAAGGGGAGTGAATGATTAATTTATCTGCAAAAGTCTTCAAGAAGTCTATGGAATATCTATCTCATCCTAGGGGTTGTCCAGCTAAAAATTTACCATTTTCACCAGTGACTGTTAAAGAATCCAAAATTTCCTTGGCTTAAAATAATCAGTTTTAAATATTAGACTAAGGGTTAGAGGTACAAAGGCATTTAGGTGCTTAAAGATATAAATAGGTGGAGAATGGGGTTTACAAAATGCCTAAGCAAGTTAGGCACTGAACTCCCACTGATATTTCAATGGAAGTTACCCACCTTATCTGATTGGCTGCTTTTGTAAATCCCACCCAGCACCTATTTGCATCTTTAGCTGCTTAAATACCTTTGAAATCTGGCCCTTAGTTCAAACATTTATCTCACTGAATGGATTACAGGAGGTGTAGTGATTGACCGTCTCACCAAGCGGAGTATTGCCAAGGCTCACAAAATTTTCCAAATATGGGAGGGGAAGGACTGGGAAGAATTACTTTGGTCTAACATGTTCTACTCCATTCAGAGAAGCTGCAGTTTTGCTAATAGAGAGTGACGTTACAAGAGGGAAGTCTGCAAGTTTTGAATCCAGTCAACCAGTCTTAGGCCTTTTTACTATGAGACTGTTGGAGAACGGTGCTGAGACAGACAAATAATCAAGGAGACCTTGAGGGATGTTCAGACAAAACAAACAGGAATCAAACTATACACTAGATTAATCAATATCAAACATTTTATTTGGGTACACGTGCGCTTGCTTGTGAATAATTCAGGTTTGGCCCAATATAGGTTGCATCGTGTTAGATTTAATCTCAGCAAAATTACACAGTATATTTTGTCCTGAAAGATTAACTAAAAAACAAGAGTCTGACAGACAAAACTACGATTGCTCTTTGCATTTGTTACACATTTAAAATAAAGTAAGCTTTCTTCACATGATACTTATATGCTGTCATCTTGAATACTGGAAGTAACTACAAATATGTTTTTATAAGCCTACTGACACAGATCTTACCTCATCCTATGGTTCTGTGGCTCCTGCCCAGGGCCGGTGCTACCATTAAGGCAAACTAGGGCGCCAAGATTTGGGGGCGCCAAAAAGCGGTGCCCCCAATTTTTTTTTACAGCGTTCCTGGGCTGGGCTGCCGGCGGCGCGCTGACACGTGCGGCTCAGACTCCCTCTCCCAGTGCAGCGGCCGCTCCACGCAATTATTGTCATTGCCGGCGGGGATGGCGTGCTCGGGGAGGAGGTGGAGCAGAGGTGAGCTGGGGTGGGGAGCTGCCTCACGGCTCCCCGGGGCAGGGGGGAGCTGCCGCGGGGTGGGCGGGGAGCTGCCGCAGGGCTGGGGGGGGACGCAAGGTGGAAGCTTCGCTTAGGGCGCGAAACTTCCTTGCACCGGCCCTGCTCCTGCCTCAGTTTTCTTTTGTGTCACAGTGGCTTACCATCTTTCCATTGTCAGGTGTGACTTTAACCCTCAACCTATACCAGGTAAATTCCATCCCTTTCAGGGTAAACAACAGTTCAAAAGAAGCTGGTAGGATCAGCAACAGCAGTAGCTAAAGCAGGTATTGTTGCATTGTGGAGGGATGGGGGAAGAAGATAAAATGGGGCCCAGCCAGGGCCTCCAAACCTCTGGACCCAGAACTGTGCAAGGAGAACCCGTATATAGCATCCCCTTTTCCCCCAGCCATGTGGCCTTGGGGACAGAAAATGCAGGAACGTGCCAGACAGACACTCACTCAAGCCAGCGGGAGCAGCTGCAGAATCAGCTCATGCAGGGACCCAGGGACGCTGATGATGTCAATGGAGTATTTTCTACAGACTTGACTGGACTTTCTCTGGCCCTGTGCTGATTGGCTGCATGCGCTCCAACGCCATTGTGCCCCCTCCCGCACAGTCTCTTCATCTCAGCCTGAGCTGTCCTGTCCTCTCCATTCCCTTATCTTTTTGTTTAGCTTATCCCCACCTAACTAAGGTGTGGTCTATACTAGAAAATAGGTTGGTTTAACTATGTCAGTCAGGGGTGTGAAAAATCCACTCTCCTGAGCAGCACTGTTAAGCCAATCTAAATCCCCTTGTAGACAACACTAGGCTGATGGAAGAATTCTTCTGTCAGACTAGCTACCACCTCTTGGGGAAGTGGATTACCTATGCCAACCGGAGAACCCCTTCCATCGGTGTGGGTAGTGTCTCCACTGAAGAGCTTTAAGAATAGACAAGCCCAAAACCCACCTAAAAAACAAACAGATAAGTAAATCATGGAACTAACGTGATCTTTGCAGCCATCACATTGTTCATTCCGCTTGTGTGTTCTACCCCTTTCACCTCATCTGTGTCTGTGCTATTGGATTGTTAACCCTTTGGGGCAGGGACTGTGTTATTCCATGTTTGTACAGTACCTAGCACACTGAGGCCCCATTCTCATTTGGTCCCTAGTGGAGCCTCGCAACCTGATCCAAACCCAGTGGGATCCAAATACAAGTATTAGGGTCTGAAAACAACCCAACGCTCTCGGGTTTGCTCTCTGCTCACCTGCTCCTGCCCGTGGGTTCGGCGCAGCTGCGTGGCCCACTCCTTTCAGCTAACACCACCTCGCTGCACTGTGTGCTGCAGAGTGAGTGCTGATGAGACGCAGTGCCTGTCACTCCACAGCACACAGTGCAAGGAGGCAGCAGTGGCCAGCAGGAGCAGGGCATGCAGCCACACCCATGCTGACCCCATGGACAGCAGGGTAGCACAGTAAGCCCCCATAAGGCTGAGACTCAAGGACAAGGCAGCAGTGGCAGTGCTGACGCAGGTTAAGGGGGAAATGTAGGGTTCAGGTCAGGTTGGGTCTGAAAATGACTTGACACTCTCGGTGTTGGGTAAGCTGTGGATTAATAAGGTTCTGGTTGGGCTTTAAAATTAGATCTGAATGGACATCTATTCCCTAGGCAATACCCTAATAAACATTGGACAGGTTCTCTGTTACCTGCAAGAGCCTCATATTGTCCATCTACCTTGTGTATCCCAAGTCTCTATTCACAGTTCCTCCAGCCTACTTCCAAGCTGGCATACAGTGACCTTTCTTCCCATGTTCCTTGAATGTTCTGAAGTTGGATACAAAGTTCTTCCTATTCATCATTATCCATTATAGCCACCTGGAAATCTAAGTGGTGCTTTTCCTCAGCTAGACTGTTCTTTTCTTACAGGCCTTGGTGCTTGGCTCTCTCAGAAGCAGCAAATCTTTATTGGCCAAATCAATCAGGCCTTCCTGTTTATTAGAGCATTGGTTTCGTGGCTACCTACATGAGCATTGCCGTAACTGCAGATTCTGTTTTGTGTGCAGCCTCTGTTTATGCTGAAGGATACAGATAGTCACATTCACTGAACGATCTCCACAACCTACTGGCTGAACTTTCTTGACCTGCTTTCACGGATGACCTGCCTTCTTCTGGGCCAACTTCTGCTGCTGCTTGATCCCCTCTGCCTGAGTTTACAGCTCTATTTCTACCTCTGTCTTCAGTTGAGAGACATCACCACAGGCAGCTAACTTCTCACTGAGGATTCTTTCAGCTTTGGTCATCTGCTGGGCAGGCCCCCTTTTTCTCTGACTCTCTTATTCCTGCAACAGGGGGCACAGCTACATTCCCTCCTCATCAAGCTCTGTGAACTAGCTGGCCTCAGGATCCATCTTCTGCTTCATCTCCTCTACCTGCTGTTCCAGGGCAAACTTGGACTTCTCCATCTCATAAATGCTTTCTCCAGTGTTGTCCTTGGGACTCACTAGGTCCACAACCTCTGTTGTTGTTTATTGAACTGCTGCATCTCCACCTTCTGCTCAAGAGCTTCCTCCACCAGAGTTCTGTTTAGGGAGGCGATCGTTGCCTCCTCTTGCATCTTCACTTTAGCACAGTTCTGCTTCTCTGTTCATCTGATTGAGAGGTTCTTCTCTTCTGCCAGCCACCTATGCAAACTCTTTCTTTCTGCTCATTCTCCAAACTGGAAATTGTCTGCATCTGGAGGATCCAAGCCCACAGTCAAGTCATCCATCTCTTTCTGCAGACGGGTCTGTTTCCACCTCCCCCTGCTTGGTTTTGGGTTCTTGGGCCTGGCCTGGTTCTACAGGAAGGTTACAATAGTTATCCAAAATACTATACTCCAGTTCTGAGAACTGAATTTGGGCATTTCTTTCTGCTGGACAAAAAACATCATTGAGACCACGTGATCCTCAGTTCACAAACCGCATCACAGTCGCACCCTCTGATGAGGCACTCCTATCTTTGGTGCTTGTGTTTTCTCCACCTAAAGCAAACTGTCAGAACTTCCCTCTTTCCTCTAAGTGGGCTCTCAACTAGTTGTGTAGAGGGGTGCATGTGGTGTTAACTCTACTAGAGGCCAAAAATTCAGTGGCCCATCCAGAATCCTATAACTCAGGCTGTCCTCTGGAGATCCAAAAAGCATGTCACATGGTGAGCAGTGGTAAACATGCCAGAAACAGCAGATTTTGTTTCTGGCCCTATTGCAACATCTGCTGCATTGCTGGACAGCTAATCAGACCTCCTGCTGGCTCTGTACTAACCAAAGCAGAACAAACTGGATCCTGTATTACTGCTTTCCTAAGATTGTAGCCTACTGTATGTAGGCCGCAGCAAGCAGCTGCTGTTTCTGGATGGCAACAATCAGCCACTGCATAGCACTATGAGGCATGTTACCTCCTCCATGATCCCTTCCCTGGAGGAGAGCAGATCTCAGGAATCTTATCACTGGTACCTGTGTCACAGAGCTTTTCCCTGATGTTGTGGTGATGTGGCCACTGCTTCAGAGCCCTTTCATGTCAGAGTTGTATTTCTTTGAGGCACCAGGTGCATTTATTGCCACAGTTTCCCTATCATCCTCCAGCTAAATTAAGAAAATTCCCCACTTTCTATGGTAAACAAAACTCCAATGCAAGTCCAAACTAGAGCTGAGCAAAAATCAAAATGAATTTCAATCCTATGGGAAATATTGGAATTTCAATATTGTTTTCTTCGCAAATCATGATGAAAAGTTGAAATATCAAAACTTTTCATAGACTGGAAAGTTCTGAAAAAAAATTATTTGGAAATAGAGAAGTGTTTTATTTTGACATTTTCAGTCCAAACAAAATATATTCCTGTATTGAAACATTTCATTTTGGTTTGTTGAACTGTCCCAAAATGTTTTGTTTTGAATCAATTTAACATTAAACTGAATCACCCTATGGTGCTATATTGTCTGATGGGAATTGTAATTCAGGTGCTTGATGCCTCCTTTCTCCCCTATAGGCTGAGGACTCTGGACAGACAACATTTCCTATGATGCATGTGAAGTCATGTGACTCCCATTATGCACCATATAACTTGCTCAGAAGGGCAATTGCATTGCCTCATGGAAGATGTATATGGTTAGGGAGATGAACCCAGGGGAGTGAATGGGGACATCAGACACTTGAACTACAACTCCCATGAGACAATGTGACGCCATAAGATGATGCAGTTTAATGTTCAACTGACGCTAAATGAAACAGCTCAGGTCAGTTCAACAAACCAAAATATTCTGGTTCAGTTGAGGTTGAACAGACCCAAAATGAAATATTTTGACACAGTTTTCCCAACATAAAATCAAAACTTCCAGCAAAATCAAAATATTCCCACAAAAAAATTCATTTCTGTGGCAAAAGCATTTTCTGTTCAACAAAATATCAATGGAAAATGCTTGACCAGCTCTACTCCAAACAAAGTGGCTTCTCCAAGCCACTCTGCCCAGTTCCTGGTCCCTCTCTGAGTCACAGGCCTTTGAGGATCTGTACAATCTTTTTGCTTGATTCAGAAGAAAGAAAGGTGGACTAAACAATAAACAGGTTCCTACTCTTGAACTCTACTGCGGAAAAGGAAGCTGTTCAATATACCTGCTCATTTTTTTTCAACATACACTTCTGCCAAGCCTCTGACTGTCATCAGTCCTTCTAGATGGCAAGGCTCACAAAGCCTGGTGTTTTGACTATTGTGCTAAGCCATAACCCCATCTTAAAGGTCACAGCACACAGTTACATCTGTCTGAGGATATGTCTTCACTTAAAACATTACAGCAGCACAGCTGTGCCATTGCAACTGCACTGCTGCAGCACTTCAGTGTAAACACTGCCTGTCTCCCAGCAGCGTAGGTAATCCACCTACCCAAGAGGCGGTAGCCAATCAACGGAAGAAAAATTCACACCTCTGAGAGATGTAGCTATACCGATGTCAGTTGCTATTGTAGACCAGGCCTAAGAATGCTCTTTGACAACAGAAGGCCAAATCAACCCTAGCCAGTCCCTTCACCCCAAAAGGAATTCACTGCCAGGTTAGACCAAGAAGTGGTTCTTCCATCATTTTCACACAGGGGCTTATTAGTCAAAGGCAGTGTTCAGATCCATTGGGATCACCACAGACTATAAAGAGACGTTAATTACTGCCTCACTGATGGCACTATTGCTTTTTCAGGACAGTACCACCCACTTTGGGGGATATGCTGTCCCCTTATGGGCCTCCTGATGGAGAAGAGGTCATGGTCTAGTGTTCTGCTGCAGAATGAGCAACATCCAGGTCTACGTACCTGATTAGCCTTGCCCAGGTGTGAGCAGCCAAACTGCAAAGTCATACCCGAGCGACTCTGTCCTTGCTGCTACTGCACTCCTCCATCTGTATTACTAGGACTTCTGGGGGAACATCCCATGGTTCTCTGTTCTGCAGCAAGCTGAGCTGCTCTATAATTTTCTCTCACTGAATTGTGGGGGAAGCTGTCTTTTCTTCTGGACACATGGGTGGGGGGAACAGTGGAAAGGCACAGGAAGACTAATAGCACTCAAGTAATTTAGCCTGATTCCTCACTGCTAAGTGAGCAGGTTACCAGCCCAAATGAAATTGGAACCTAGGCTCTAATTCATACCTCCAGCCATCCCAGCTAGCCTGGGTTGAAAGCACCACCTAATTAGGGTGACAGGGCATGTGTGTGGATTGGGGAAGGGAAAGGCAATACCTGGGTGAGAGCCTGGGCTAACTCTGTAGTGAAGACATACCCTAGGACACTGGCTCAAGTCCAACCCAGGTAACTCCATTACCATCAGAAAAGCATTTAATGGCCTATGTAAAAAGTTGTGGTTTCACCCCAATTTACGGAAGTCCAACATGACAAAAACAACTGTCCAAGAATATGGTCTGGCATTTGGAAATGCCTTGTGGTGGTCCATTTGAAATCAGAGTTCAGGCATCTTACCAGTATGTATTTGTTCTGTGGATAAACAGAGGCCCCCCTAACTCAAAGGTGTCAGAGTGGCCTCTTTCACAAGTGTTTACATTCACTTTCAAAAAGAATTAGGCCAGATTCTCAGCAGGCATAAATCAGTGTAGCTCCTTTGAAGTCAGAGGTACAGCGATATAAACAGGCTGAGTACCTGGCCAATTAGATTCCCTAGAATGTTTCTATAAGAATATAAGAATGGCCATACTAGGTCAGACCAGTCATCCATCTAGTCTAGTATCCTATCTTCCAACAGTGACCAATGCCAGGTACTTCAGAGGGAATGAACAAAACAAGCAATCATTGAGTGATCCATCCCCTGTCGTCAACTCCCAGCTTCTGGCAATCAGAGGCTAGGGACACCCAGAGCACAGGGTTGCATTCCTGGCCATCTTGGCTAATAGCCATTGATGGACCTATCCTCCATGAACTTATCTAGTTCCTTTTTGAACCCTGTTATAGTTTTAGTCTTGACAACAGCCTGGAAACAAGTTCCTCAGGTTGACTCTGCGCTGTGTGAAGAAGTACTTCCTTTTGTTTGTTTTAAACCTGCTACCTATTAATTTCATTGTGTGACCCCCTGGTTTTTATGTTATGTGAAGGAGTAAATAACACTTCCTTATTCACTTTCTCCACACCAGTCATGATTTTATAGACCTCCATCATATCCCCACCTAATCGTCTCTTTTCCAAGCTGAAAAGTCCCAGTCTTTTAAATCTCCTCACATGGAAGCTGTTCCATACCCCTAATCATTGTTGTTGCTCTTCTCTACACCTTTTCCCACTCTAATATATCTTTTTTGAGATGGAGCGACCAGACCTGCATGCAGTATTCAGGGAGGGTGGGGGGTGGGGAGACCATGGATTTATATAGTGGCATCATGATATTTTCTGTCTTATTATCTATCCCTTTCCTAATGGTTCCTAATATGCTGTTAGCTTTTTTGACTGCTGCTGCACATTGATCAGATGTTTGAGAGAACTTTCTTGAGTTGTAGCAGCTCATTTAGATCCCATCATTTTGTACTGATACTTTGGATTATGTTTTCCAATGTGCATTACTTTGCATTTATGAGAACTAAATTTCATCTGCCATTTTCTTAGCCGCGGCAGCACTTTAACCTCATTTCCCCTTTTGGCCCCCCCCCCCCCCCCAGGCTGCTGACCAGGGGTGGAGAGGGAAGACAAAAGGGGCAGCTGCCCTGGGGCCAATGATTTAAAAGGGCCGCTACCGCAGCAGCGGCTGGAGCCCCAGGCCCTTTTAAATTGCCGCCGGAGCCCCGGCCGGCATGGGCCAGGCAACACAAATGGGTGGCTGGGGGAGGCTGACTCCCCCAGCCCCACCCCTTCCGCCTGAGGCCACGCCCTTTCTGGGAGCCCACTTCGGGCCCCCGTACCGGTAATAATTTTATATTACTTTCACCCCAGGAGATCCCTTTGTAACTCTTCAGTCTGCTTTGAGTAATTTACTACTACCTTGAGTAATTTTGTGTCATCTGTAAATTTTGCCACCTCTCTGTTTCCTTTTTCCAGTTCATTTATGAATATGTTGAACAGCACAGGTCCCAATACAGATCCTTGGGGGAACCTGCTATTTACCTCTCTCTATTCTGAAAACTGACCTTTTATTCCTACCTTTTGTTTCCTGTCTTTTAACCAGTTACGGATTCCTGCGAAGATCTTCCCTCGTATCCCATGACTGCTTAGTTTGCTTAAGAGTCTTTGATGAGGGACCTTATCAAAGGCTTTCTGAAAGTCCAAGTACACTATGTCCACTGGACCACCCTTGTCCATATGTTTGTTGACCCCCTCAAAGAATTCTAATCTATTGGTAAGGCCTGATTTCCCTTTACAAAAAACATGTTGACTCTTCCCCAATGAATCATGTTCATCTGTGTGTCTGATAATTCTGTTCTTTACTATAGGTTTCAACCACTTTGCCTGGTACTGAAATCAGGCTTACCAGCCTGTAATTGCTAGGATCACCTCTGGAGCTTTTTTAAAAAATTGGTGTCACATTAGCTATCCTCCAGTCATCTGATACAGAAGCTGGTTTAAATAATAGGTTACATACCACACTTATTAGTTCTACAATTTGATATTTGAGTTCCTTCAAAATTCTTGGGTAAATAACATCTGGTCCTTGTGACTTATACTGTTTAATTTATCCGTTTGTTCCAAAACCTCCTCTACAGACACCTCAATCAGGGACATTTCGTCAGATTTGTCACCCTAAAAGAATGGCTCAGGTATGGGAATCTCCCTCACATTCTCTGTAGTGAACACTGATTCAAATAATTCATTTAGCTTCTCCGCAATGGCCTTATCTTCCTTGAGTGCTCCTTTAGTACCTCGATTGTCCAGTGGCCTCACTGATTGTTTGGTAGGCTTCCTGCTTCGGCTGTACTTGAAAAAAAAATTTGCTGTTAGTTTTTTTAAGTCTGGCTATCTGCTCTTCAAATTCTTTTTTGGCCTGTCTAATTATACTTTTACACTTGACTTGCCGGAGTTTATATTCCTTTCTATTTTCCTCAATAGAATTTAACTTCCAGTTTTTAAATTGCCTTTAACTGCTTTTTTAAATTTGTTGTTTAGTCATGTTTGAGGTAAATATAAATTGTAAAAGATTGTTTTTCAATTTTAGTTTAAATGGACAAATGTGCATAAGAGAGACAAGGTGGGTGAGGTAATATCTTTTATTGGACCAACGTCTGTTGGTGAGAGAGACAAGCTTTCAAGCTTACACAGAGCTCTTTTTCAGGTCTGGAAAAATAACCCAAAGTGTCACTGCTTTGTGTAAGCTCAAAACCTTGTCTCTCTCATCAATAGACGTTGGTCCAATAAAATATATTACCTTACACACCTTGCCTCTCTAATATTCTGGGATCTACATGACTACAACAACACCGCATACAAAAATGTGCATAAGGGCAGCAAAAGTATGTATGTTGCTCATGGAGGGATGGGTAGAATGACCTAATATTACAAGGCTTTTCCATCTCTTATTCATATAAAGAACACTGACATTTTCCACAGAGCCAGCTGAGTGGGTGCTTGGGAGCATGTACTGTATACAGATGTCCACAGACTCCAGAAGGTTAAATTGTTGTCTTGTCTGTTTGCATCATGTACTGTATGTTGCCTTTTAAACTGGGGATACCTTGGCTTTGTTTTCATATTCACTTTTAAGCAAAAAATACTGGTTGCCATAGCAATATCTTTTCACCCTGATTTTTTCTTCACACTGGCTTTTCTTTGGATTTCTGCAGTCTGCAACAATCATCACTCCTCTGTCAGATTTGCAGCCCCTTACTTCTTAGCAACTTTTAACTATCTCAAACAATAACATACTCAATAGAAGACATGCAAAAGAGCCACAGTGTCAAAGGGATTTCAAATTTAAATAATATACTTAACTCGGAATAAAACTTCACACCTGTTTTCTTATTCCCATTCCTGTGCCTTTACATTTCAGTTTCAGACATATAGTTTATTTCACTAATCTTATTTTACAGACTAAACACACAGTAGCAATCGTGCTCCAGTGTTCCTGATAATTTTGCAGTGCATTTTGGAAGTTCTAGTTCACTTAGCACACGTCCAGTATCACTATCTTTAAAGCTAAATACAACTGCTTAACACAGATATCCGAATCACACTTTATCTATAGCAAATTGCTTTCAGACCAAAGAAACAAACATGCTCCAGCACTTTGAATTTGCCTTTACCCTTAACAGTAGGATAAAATTAGCTACTTTGCACTAATATAGCACTTTTCATACAATGATTTCAAAGCACTTTAAATAAAAGTGGATAAGTATTATACTTATTATTTGACTGATCAGGAAAGTGAGGCACAGAGAAATTAAGGCCAACATTTGCAAGCAACTAGGGTGTCTAATGTTAGGTACCTAAATCCTCATTTAAATAAGAGGAATCAATGGGAGTTGTGAGTGGTAGGTACTTGTGGAAATCAGGCCATTTCTTCAGATGTCTAAATATGGATCTTGGCCAAAGCAACTTGTCCACATCAACAACAATAATTTTGTGGCAGAGCAGAGATTAGAACCCAGGTGGCCTGGCTTTAAGTTTCCTGCTCTAATTTGAGACAATGCTGCCTCTCATATTTACAAATTTTGATTTTCTGCATTTGTTTAATAAAGTATGTTTGAGATTATTTTTGGCATTTTTACACTGGGTCATGAAACAGCATGTTTTGGCACTCTCTAGCCTCACTACCAACATGCTTACTCCAGGCTGTGATTCCTGTGCTACCCGGAGTCCCAAGTAGGAAACTGACAAAGGCTGGTTGGTGTGTGGAGTTCTGGGGTTTTGCAAACTTTTTTTTCCTCTGTGTGTAAAAATCTAATTCTATCTTCAAATATTTTATATAGGCCTTCACTTGTTAATTTTAGATTTAATTTAGTAAAACAAACAATATTCTTCTTCCCCTGATCACCCATTGCATCGGCTGGTAGAGGATAAGTGAAGCAAAGGACCACAGCAAAGAAGCTGAACAGATATCTGTTTTATGAGACCCATTTGCTCACACTTCGCACAGCACTGTCCTTCAGGGGTCTGAGTGAAACTCTGATGCTAATAATAATGATGAAGGCAAACCAATTTTATATTATTCTACTAGTGTAAATTAATTCTCTTTTTCTTTATTTCTGTAGCAGGGATTGGGGACTGAGAAATGAAATCACAAGGTTATGTTAGTGAAACTGTTTAGGAGGCACATGCAGACCATTGTGAGATATTGTACTTAAAAGCTAGTAATGTGATTAGTTAAAAGTCAGTGGATTCTGGAACTATGGCATGGAGAGCAGGGGGGGCGGGGGGTGTTAGGCCTCCCAGTATGATAGATCCAGGAGCTCCTCAGGAAAAGGTGTCTCTGATAAGTGAGAGTTGTCCCACATTCTACTAACATGAATTTTCTAGTGTGTCAGCAATATATTATGAACTTGATCCTGCATTCCTTGAACACCTTGATAAAGCCCATTAAATCAATGGGAGTCTTTCCGTTGACTTTGATATGTTTTGGAACAGGCCTGTTATATTTGCTGTGACTGTAATAAACGTATTGGGTGCAGTAGTAATGCAGCACGAGGTGGTTCACCTGAAGTGCAATTAAAATGTGCACCTTTTTGTTCACTGAAAAATAAATATAATACAAATAATATGTTTATAAAAGTAGAAGAGTCCTTTGAGGATAGTGTAATGCGTGCTGTCTAATCACGCTGCAAGAGCTAGTTGGACAGAGATTATGAAAGTGTATGGATCTGGCTAACCTAAATCATTTTAATCTCGTCTTTTTAAAATCACTGAAAAAATATGCTAAGTGTATATTGTGTAAATTATCAACACTATCATCAGCAGCATCCTTAAAAATATATTCTTGGGCTATGCTCTCACCTGGATATGTGGGAATTTACACATATCTCCAGATGCAGTGAGGCAACATACCCTTTGATATTGGATTTAATTTGATTTTATATCCCACACAATTTTCAGGATGATTTAAAGATTACATTTTCTAGCAGGCTGAGCTATATATCCTTGAAAACACTAGAAACATTTTCTTTTCTAATTCTTATTGGTATATATGACCCTTCCCTGACGTTTTTAGCTTCAACATAACTGCTCTCTTTAGCCTGCTAACAGCAGCAGCAGCCTGTGATCAATCACAGTTGATTGGCTCACGTGATCTAAAAAGCTATGCCTGTCCATGGGAGCAGAGATGGTGTCTATGAACTATAATTTAAAGAGCCTGGTGTCTCATTTTTGCAACCAATGAAATTTAGAGAGAGAAAGAAATAGTTTTTATATCACGATTTCCTCTACTAAAATTTACAGTGGTTATATATAAACACTAAATTTAGAAATGTGTGATGTTTTGATTACTAAACGCTCACTTTTTTTAGAAGGTCATATTAAGAAGACTTATCTCACCCTGCCAACAGCTAATGTGAACCTGTCATCGTGATAGTATATTTGCAAGAATCTGGCTAACCTAACTCAATGCAATATTTTGATTTCTGCTGCCGTACTTTTCTATCACTATCCATATATACATGCATGGTGTGATTGAGGCGTACACACCATTCATCCCTGCTGAGGAGGGAAGTGAAGAATGATGATGACTGGATTATTAATGAAATATCTGAAGTTACTGAAAACTGACTAAACTCCCATTGACTTCAAAGGGAGGAGAACGGAATCCACAAAGTGAGAATGTACACTATTATGTATAGATACTGCCATTGGTAGTTGACTATTTATAATTACTTGACTGAAAGAGCCTATATGATATTGATGGTCTCTTGCCATTTTGTTTTTTATTAATTTATTTATTTATATAGCACTCTATGAATTAAGGGCCTCACAGATAAAAATATGGTCAAAAGCTGTGATCCTTGAGTCTGTCCGAGTTTTGTTTGGTACATTTCCCTAGAGAGGTGGGGCAAAGGCAGCTGGCTAAACCTTTGTGTTCCATCCAATCATCAGGGCAGCTAGGGATCAGTTCAGCCCCCCGCCCCCATAATATCTGAATGCTTCATGACTTAATGCATATATACACATTTACAACACAATAGGGAAACACTTTTGTCCCTATTTTATAAATGGGGAACTGAGATACAGAGAGGCTAAGTGACTTTGCCTATGGTCACACAAGAAGTATATGGCATAGCAGGGACTTAAACCCAGGTTACTTAAGTACTAGACTAATCCCCTGACTCCTGGTACACCTTACCCACTTCCCCTTATTTCCTAGGACACTGGGAACTAGGTAGGAGTGGCATAGAGCTAATTAAACCAGCTAGGGATTCTCCCACTCTAGGAAATCCTCAGCAGCCCATTTAGAGTAGCTTAACAGTCCCTTTGTACCACTGTGGCAGTACAAAGGGAATGTAGCTGGGGTGGGGAGGGAGAGGGACTGTAGCTGGCCCGCAGTTCCTGCCATCATGACTTTACTTTCTAAAGAACATAATTCCATAAGGAGCTGAGCACCTCCTGTGAGGTACTGAGCATTATCATCAAAGATGTATAGAAGTCAGCACTGTTCAGGAGGTACTTAGCTTAGCATTTTGCAAGATGGGCCCTAATATAAGCTTCAAAATAAGGTCCCCATTATTTAGTGAGCATTCCTCAAAGGGGCTGCTACATTTGTAAGAAGTACTTGTGTGAGAATGGTTTGCAGGAGCTGATTCCTACATTTTAAATTGATTTATTTTCCCATTCTCGCCTATTGTTCATTTGTTTATTTATGTATCCATTGTTTGTATTCAAGCTTCATAAATATTTTTAACTTAAAAACAATTTTTATGACAAAATGTGTGTCTGACGTAGCACTGCAGAGATCAGGTCTTATTGCAGTGCTATTTACTCAGGCAAAAATATAATAATAGATATTTCTGTGGGGTTGTTGCAGGGTTGGGCCCTTGTAGAATTATAACAGAGTCAATAAGAGACAAGCTGAACCTGCTCCATTTGTAAAATGCAGAAAGCAAGTTTGGGATACTCTGGGGGGAGGGGGAGAAATATGTAAATATTTCAATACAACCTCATTTGAGCCAGAGGCAACTGCTTGTGAGTCATCTAGTCTGTCCCTTGGAGTTATAAAGACAAGGTGAGTGAGGTAATGTCTTTTATTGTACCAAGTCCTGCTGGTGAGAGAGAGAAGCTTGCAAGCCACACAGGGCTCTTCTTCAGGTCTTCTCGGTGTTATGGCAGTATTAAGTCCTTCATTCCTTAAACCGGTGGTTTTCTAGATCTTTTATTCTTTGGAGCACTTTGAAACAGAGAGATTCCCTCATGAACCCACCAAACTTTCCAATGCACAGTCTCCCATTGCTTGGTTCTCAGAATGTTTAATTCAGGAGACCACCAGGAAGGATGACACAGAGCACTTGCAATCTAAAGAGCACTTCTGTCCTCACCCATCCTTACAAAGTGGGTGTTTAGTCATGCCTTTACTAGTTTAGTCACTCTTTGGCAGCCTGTTCCACTGCCTGACTCTTCTTATGGTTACATTCTAAAGGCTAAATTTTCCTCTCTGCTATGCTGTGTATCCCTAGTACACCAGTGTAGATGGGAGGAGACTTCACAAGGTACATTTTCCCCAATATTTAATCTAAATTTTCCTTGCTGTAACTTAATCCCATTACCACTTGTTCTTTCCTCACTGACTAATAGAAATAATTGATCCATTTTGATTTCATTTGTCTTTTCTCTAGACTGTAATAATCCAGTTCTCCTAACCTTTCCCTAAAGTTTTTATATTCCAAACTTTATTTATTTATTGGTAGTTGGTTGCCTTCCTCTAAATTCCCTCCATTGCATCCATGTATTTTTTTTTAATGTGGTGTACAAAACTGATCATACTTCAACTGAAGCCTAGCTAGAGCACAGTACAGAGTGGCAGCTACTTCGCTTATTTATTCAAAAACATTACTCTAATTAATAGGACCCTCCTGTAAACATAAACCCTGTTTAAGTTTGTTCTAGTGGGTAAGGTACCATAGTGTAGGTTGGGACATGTGGATTCTATCCCTAGTTCTGCCATTCACCTACTATATGACCTTGGGTAAGTCACTCAGAGTGGGATTCACAAGGGGGATGTAGGCACTTAACTGCCACTTTAAAGTACCTAAGTCCACTCAGCTGCCACCTAACCCTGGAGGTGCCTAAAGTCCCTAGATTTCTAAATTTCAGCAGCTGGCCACATGGGCCCAGACTCCTCAGTCCTAATTCTGCTTAATAACTTAACACCTAGTGCATGCCTCAGCCCCAGTGGGATTCACAAAATAGGTGTTCCCACTGCCTGTCTTCCCTTTGGGGTCCAATTCAGTAGGTGTGCTCAGAGGAAGTCTAAACCCTCACAAAAAGATTGGAGGAGGAGGTGGTTACCCCCTCATAAACTTCCAGCCCAATTGTTAGAGCACTACTTCCCAAAAGAGAGCCCTAAACACTGGGCTGTGGTATATGCTGGGCAGGTCTCTCTCAGTCTC
Source organism: Terrapene triunguis (assembly GCF_002925995.2). Lineage (NCBI taxonomy): Eukaryota > Metazoa > Chordata > Testudines > Emydidae > Terrapene > Terrapene triunguis. The sequence continues at coordinate 51,146,819 of NW_020664393.1, forward strand.
TCCTGTTGAAGCTGTTCCACTGTGTATAAATAATTAAATTGTTATTGAAGTAGGAGAACTGGAACCCGGCGTCCTCCCTTTCAGGTGAGGGCCTTAACCACTGGACTATAGAGTCATTCTCATTCTTGCTCTGGCCCAATGTATATTTAAGTACTTTATGAAAAATGGAAGAGCTTAAACAGGAAAGTGAGAAACCTCCACCCCACCATATCCTATTGCCCAGTGCTTAGCGTATTCACCTGGGATGTGGGAGTCAAGTTAAAATTCCTTCTCCACATTAGGTGGCAGTGAGAATTGAATTCAGATCTCCTGTATCCTACTTGAGTGCCCTAAGCACTGGGTTAAAAGTTAAAAGGGTGAAAGAATTGTAGTGCCTACGTCCCCCTTGAGAATCCCACCTCTAATCTTTCTGTGCCTCAGTTTCCCATCTGTAAAATAGGGATAATAACGCTTACACGTCTTGGTAGAAGGCCACAGGAGCAATGGATAAAAAGCACTGTAGCAGTGGCAAGTATCATTCTTATGTACATTCTTTATAAAGTTAAAATATATAACTTCCCTTCTGCTTAATTTGAAATTCACAAACTTCAATGATGTTTACAGGCATCAGACAAAACCAACTGAATTTATAAGTATAAACATTACTCTGTTTCCAAGTGAACTGTGAGTCCTCTAACACACACAAGGGAGGAGGTCCTTTTACAGCTCTGGGAAAAGCACTATTAACAAAGTATTTTCCCCATACAAAGCATATGAGTATTGTGGTGTTCTCTTGGGAAAACATAACCAATACACAAGAAAATAATTAGAACAATTGTGACCTTCTTCATAAAACTTTGTAAATAGGCGGCTCCCAAAAAGCTGAAGTGCATGGAACTTGACACTAACCTCTCAAATTTCCATATACTCTAGGGATTTCACTAATAACAAAGACAATTGGGGTAGGTTGTAGACAAAATAATTAGGTCTTTCTTTTCCCCAATGAACTCCAAAGGTCTTGTCATATATTTCTCAATATTCCATATTAGGGGGATGATGATTTATTTGTCATCTTGCACAAGTCCAGAGGTACGGATTTTAAAAATTGACTCCTAAAGTGCCAATATTGCAATATATTGTAACATTACCAGGGTCTAACTTCAGTTCAGTTGCATCCATGTAAATTCATAAGCTAAATTAGAAGAGTGGATTGACTTTTTGCTTCCATGGGAAAACTGCATGGATTGTCGGAAGGCTCTAAATGAAATGACATTAAAGAAGGTCACTTTTGATAAATATAAAAAAGAACACAATTAGCAAACACTACTAACCATTCATTGCTGCAAGTTGAATCCTCAGTTCTATTTTTTTTAAATCTGTGTCTGTTTTAGGATAACTAGCACCACTTTTTTGATTTGACAGATCAAAGAATTCTATTGCAGTCAGGTCCACAAGGATTCAGGCACTCCTTCCTGCTCTATATAACTTCAGCAGCAAGAACAATATATGCATCACCTAATTTAACTGCAAATGGCTCTTTTTAGCATGAGTTGTCTGTTTAAAGAGAATGCACAACAGAACTCTTAACTGCATCCCAGAAGTCATGAAGCACCAGGCAGATAAGATCACAGTGGTTACCAGGAGTAGCAAATGGGAAAAGCACTACAGGAAATGAACTCTTGTCACTAATCTCAAGAGAGTGGTATATTTAGGTCAATTGTACCTGAAATTGTTTGGTGGGGTAATTGCTCTTTGGTCCAGACTCTGCTTTCTGAGCCTGTCAGGGTGCTTGTAGGTCCACTGGATTGGATTCACCAATTTTCCTCCAGATTCATTTTCTAAAAGGAAAAAAAAAACACTCAGCTAAAAGGCAGCAAGCTTAAAAAAACAGAATCTCGTGTGTTTTTTTATCTTTTAAACTAAAGTTTATAATAAATACACATTAGAATACGTTTTTAATATAGATAACTGATTTCTGCAGACAATTTACTGGAATAAAAATGGTCTAAACTTTTATTCAATTATTCAAGCCTTTTATTGTGCCCTGTAATGACCATCTGGTAAAATTAAGGATGTAAGGTGACTTTTGTAATATTTTACTGCTTTAACTGATCAGTTAGTAACCAGTACAAAATTAAAATGGGATTTAAATCCTATAATGCATTTCAGGCTTTAAATCTTGGAGAGTCCTTTATCTGACTAAGTGTTAATTGTTTATTGTACTGTTAATTTTACATGTGTTGCGCTTAGAACAGTGTGATAAATTCAGTTTTATAAATCAAATCTAATAATAACGTCATAAGCCAGATTCTACCTTTTACACAAGTTACTTGGATTCACACTGGTACCAGAAATCAGACTCAAACTCTGTTGTTTTTAAAGTTTTCTTAGTATCTATAATATTCTGTTTTGACAATATAACTCTAGTAATCTTTTTTCACATTAAAGATTTAGTGTTAATAGGACTAATTTTAAGATAAGAAAATGCCTTCTCTAGCATATATTCAGTATGTGTTCACCTATAATGCAGATACAGTATCATGTTTGAAGCTATTATTCATTGTTTGGCATTACTGTCTCCTGTAATTAAAGAAAAACTCATGATATAATGAAATATTGCTGAAGATTAAAAACGTATTCATTTTGCTTAAAAAAAAAACTAAAGCTAGGAGAAGGAATTAGAAACTATATTGAAAGCTACAGTAGGTGCATCAGTTGTTTCAGCTATTGTTTCTTGTGTAGGGCTCCAAATTCAAAGATACTCGTTAAATTGAGTATATGGCAATAACAGACGAAGTGTTAATGGGGCAGCAGTGGAGTGTGTCAGGAAAATGAAGAGACCCTAAGGGGCTCACCATGCTGTTTATGATCAGCTAAATTCAGCAGCGTTACCATAAATCCTCTAAAAGATACTGAACTAGACTTCTTATATATTCCTTCTCAGTAAAGGTAATATTTGAAGAGCTTAGAAGCTAGGACTTAAACTAAGATAAAATACTCTTTCATAAACAAACAGTTTGCATATAAAATATAGTAAAAACAAGCTTTGGTATTTCCCTATTGGTGGGGGGAGTTGCAAAAATAACAACAAACAGAAGACTCATAGTGCTTTAAAAATGATGAATTAATATAAATGGAAAGGTTCTGCCATTTCACTCAGGGGAAAGGCCTATTCACAAAAGAGTCAGCATTTACTTCATAAGTGCAATTACATTTTAAAGGCCTGGTCCCACAAACAATCAGTCAGATAAGTAGCTCAATTGAATATTCGGCATTACTCGTGAGAGCAAGGACTATTTATGAGATCCCTAAAGTCTTGACTCGCAGGATATTTTTAAAATGTCATTTTGGGGTAGAAAATTAACCCTAGCATTTAGCTATATTTTGTTAAAAAATAAAAATACTGTTAATTTCAACATTTTTGTTTACTGCATTAAGAAAAAGAGGTTTAAAATCTCTTACATATAACAATGCCTTGAGGATGACCTGACTCAGCCTTTACACATTGACCTTAGTGAGAGTCTTCTCTAAGTAAAGGCAGAGTAATATATGCAGGATTCAGCCTAATATGGCTATTTTTTTAAACTGATGTAGTGCTATGCTGAGAATGACAATACCATGCCATATGACTCCAATTATATTCTCAACTCATGGTAAAAATTATATTTATACAATAAATTCAGTATTGAAACTCGGTGAAATGGCTTGTATTGTCTACTTTTTTATTTTTGTTTATATAGGAAATGCATATTTATCATTTACAACTTTTGATCAGGCGTTACAGAGTTTATGCTGTGAATTAATTTCCCTTTTTGTCGTGCCTCCACTTCAGCACCAAGGCTAGCGACTGTAACCATAGCAGTGTAAAGGCAACCCCCCTATGACATCCATTATTCATTACTACTGACAACTCAAGCAGAAAGCAGACAGCTAAACTTTGACTTCTGCAGCAAAATTTAACATATGAGTATTCACTTTCTCTCTTTCACTCTCAGTCTCCCTCATAAGCAAAAACTGATCCCCAAAAGGGTTTTCTTTCCATTACAAATATAAATAATTATTCACCTGATCAATAAAACAAAATTCACTGCTTGCTTTTAAAAACAAAACCAATTTTTTCCCCCTTTTTCTTAAAAATTTGGCCTAATTTTCAAAGGCACTAAGCTCTCATGACTGCTGCTTAAGTCACTAACATCTTTGAAAATCAAACCACAGTTAAATTTAGTTCTCATGAAGCTAAGGGGCTCATAACACTGACTTTTGTGTACTTGGCCACACATTTTCAAGCCTTATCTCTAAGTGACTATCTATATTTGCATGTGCAGTTACTTTAACTGTGTGTGCAGAGCAAGTATTTGCATGCGGAAATAATTATTCGAGTACACGCCTAGATGCCAGCTTGGTGAATACTCATACAAGTGTTGGTGGGCAATTGTGCATGGCAATTTTGAAAACTTGGCACATACATTTTTAATGCTCTCTGATCCTGAACTGAACACTCATTCCAGTGACCTAGGTTGCTCGTGAAAAAGTAAGGGTAGAATGTGTCCTCTAGTGCAGTTACCATCTGTACTGCCTAGCTCCTAAGAAAGGCATGTTTAAGGATAGACTAAGTGACTTGGCCTCTGAGATGTGATAACCTAAGAATGGTGAAAACACCTGGACTTGATATCTATTATTACAAGCAAGACTTTTTTTTTTTTTTTAATAGTGGCACAAGCCCCAGGGCTCAATGTGCCTTGAAAACCTCCCATGAAAGGGCCACATTCTGATTAATGCTGATGAGCTGCAATTCCCACTGAAGTCAATAGGAGCTGCAAGTGTTCATTACTCATCAAAAGAAGGAAGGAAAGAAGGAAGGAAGGAAACAAAACAATAAACAGAATATGTTCAGTAGCACACAGCTCTCATGTGGATCCCTGCTATACCTGAGTGGGTTGTGTGCCTCCTTTCAGTGTAGACAAGTAACTCGGCTATAGCAGTCACTTGGATTGTTTATTGTAGTAATTTTCATTTGCTTAATATTTATTATGAGGAAAGGTGAAATAATTGAAACCATTTCCAATAAGATAGGTAATTAAAAAGAACGAATAGGTTTAATACTAATATGCACACGGTATTTGTGATTACAAGTAGACTTTAGAAGAGGACAGCTTATATACATTTACAGATACCAAAATCCAAACTCTTTGATTACTCAGCCACTGCCTGAATCAAAACACAGTGGCCAATCCTACTCTTGCTGACATCAGTGATTGCCTGTCACTTCAGCAGACACAGGATCAAGCCCAGAGATTTCACTTCTGGAAACAAACATAAGGATACTTTACATAAGAAGTGGCAAGGAGTCAGATGCCTTATTGTTCAGTCAGAATGTGATGGACTGAATCCATTTGCAAAACAGAGTATTTATTTAGAGTAGAAACAGTAACTTTAACTGAATTGCTGGGGTCCTATCCGCCCACAGAAGCAATACACTTCTAGCTGTCAATGAGTATAAATGCTGGTGAGTCTTTACATTGCAGCTTATCTACATTTTACCATCAATAAATAGTGCTACTGCCAATCCTATTTTGAGGCAAATCTAGGCCTCAGCCTCACACAGCACAACACAGAAAAAGGACAATTAAAATGGGCAATCTGAAATGGGAGGAATTAACACAAGGAATGCCCTTTTTCTGAGAAAGGTGACATCCAATGCTGACATTTAGTGCCCTCTGAAATTCTGAGACTGTCAACATTAAAAGCAGACAGTGCATCAGCATCCTTGCACATACTGAATGGAGTGTTTTCTTGATGTCAAGCTTAGCTTGGGTATGATTAATGGTTCAAAGAATCAGTTGCTGCCAAACAAGGATTTAAAATTAATGAGGAAACAATGTAACTGGCACTGAAGGGAGTTTTGGGGAAGGTTGCATGTATTTCACAAAGTAGGGGCACAATCTTGCCTTTCTGATCGTGAGGCACGCTGGCAACATGGCTCAGGGGATTGCTCTGAAGCACTACTTGCTGCTGCTCCAAATGAGCAGCAAACCCTGCCACTAGCACTAGCACCTAATGTCAAAGGTAGCATGCCTGAAGGACAATCAGGGGTCTGGCATTATCCCAAACTGGGCTGACCATAGTACCTGTGGAGTGTTGCCAGGTAGGCTCCCACCTGGCATTCAAAGGAGCAAAAGGTCCATATTCTGCTCTGCTCTCGCATGAGTGCACTGAGAGCAGTGGAGAGACAGGTTCACTACATTCTATCCCACCCACACAACACGGGCCAAAATTTTACCCTATATCCTGAAATCTAACATTCTGCGACACAGCTCTTTATGCCAGGGAAATGCTTTTAAAGGCAAAAGTTCTTGGTTTTAGAAGTGTTTTAAAATTTAAAAAAAGATTTACTCTGAGGTTTTATCATAGAATATCAAGGTTGGAAAGGACCTCAGGAGGTCATCTAGTCCAACTCCCTGCTTAAAGCAGGACCAATCCCCAGACAGATCTTTGCCCCAGATCCCTAAATGGCCCCCTCAAGGATTGAACTCATAACCCTGGGTTTAGCAGGCCAATGCTCAAACCACTGAGCTATCCCTCCCCCCAAGTATTTTATTGAGAGTGCATGTGGCCAGTGGGCATGCATTGCTGATGCCACTAAAAGGTGCCAGATTTTGGTTATAGCAATTTATACTCTGTGTGTACTGTACAAGCTAGGAACTAAATTATCTCCTTGGATAAAAGTACAGGCTCCTTCTTACTTCCATGTGCCCTTATATGTTGATCCAAGGCAGAGTGTTAGATTTTATAGATGATCTACTGGAACTCCCATAATGAGTTATTTAACAGCCATGTACTCTTTTAAGCTAAATTAACAACTCAACTATGGTACCATGAAACGGATGGCATACCACCAAAAACAATAGACTTTCCTAAGCCTCAGTGTTATCCTCAGTACAATACTAACATAATGGAAAACATGGTTTCTGCTCCAAGAAACTTACACTCTGCCAGAGACAATAGACCAAGTATATAGACAAATATTTATTATTAGGGCCCTACCAAACTCACAGTCCATTCTGGTCAATTTCACGGTCATACGATTTTAAAAATCATAAATTTCACGGTGTCAGATATTTAAATCTGAAATTTCACAGTACTGTAACTGACTCAAAACAGGGTAATGGGAGGCAATACCATACCATGCCACCCTTATTTCTGCACTGCTGCTGGCAGCAGCACTGCCTTCAGAGCTGGGCTCCCAACCAGCAGCCGTGGAGCTTCCTGCAGCCAGGGAAGGTTCTCAGAGATGGGTGTAACCTGGCCTCGGGAGCAGCCCGTACAGGAGAAGAGGAAGTCCTGTCCCTCTCCAGCCCATCCAGGACTAGCAGCTGGAACCTGGTGCACACTCATCTCTGCCCCTCCCCGGTGCCAGACCCAGGGCTTGGTAGTTAAAGAGGCATTGGGGCTGGCTGTGTGTGGAGGGGGTGACCACAGTAACTCCTGACTAGTCGCCCACCTGTAAGGCCAGCCCTCCCTCCCCCAAATTGATGACCCCCCCATACAATGCCACCCTCACTCCTGTGCTGCTGCTGGCGGTGATGCTGCCTTCAGAGCTGGGTTCCCAAACACCCAACTCTCTGAAATCTGGTCTCCCTTACAACAGCCACATTTCACAGGGGAGATCAGATTTCACAGTCCATGATGCATTTTTCATTGCCGTGAATTTGGTTGGGCCTGATATAGGACTTATTATTGTGCATATTTTTAAAGCACACACCACCATGCTATCTGCGCACTGTTATGCCTCTGATATATTTGATTCACATTGTTAAGATCTAAACATCAATGGTGCTTTTTTTATATGTATATGTGCATAGAGAAAGTTAACATCAACCATTCTGCAATGTGCAATCCAGTTTCATAGGACAATAGTTTTTGGTTTTTTTTTAAATAGGCTACCCTGTTGAAATCCAGTCTGTGTTTTACTGCTGCCAGAACATCACAGGGAAGAAAAGGGATATGTTAGTGGTGGTGATCCCTAGATTCCTAACATACTATACCACCACCACAATAGCTGTTATTCACCTTTTTCTGGTTACAAGTTACTGCAGTCCTTGACCAAGAGAAACTGCCATACCACACTTAATTCTGATGGGAATGCACTTTGAAAATGTAATATAGTACAAGACTATTTTACATGAATATACAGTATGTTAAGGTTCTCAGTGCTAACAGGCAAACAACATGCTACTAAATTAAATGCAGAAATAGTCAATATTAGGGTTTTCTGGAAATGTTCTGGATCTCATCTCCTTTAGTAGGGTTGTTCTACACATGGAAACCTTTGACTTGGTGAGATCTTCACCCCAACTCTGACCCCTTTACACTGTTTAAAGAGCTTTAAAAGCCCCAGCTCCAGCTGGGGGAGGATTCCTCTTGCTCAGGACTATGGTAGAGAGCAGTAAGGCTGCCCTGCAAGAACCCTCACTCTAGCCCTGGCACACAGGGCATGCTGGGGGAAGGTCTGCATTACTGCAAACTTCAGGGTAGTGCTACAGCTCACACAGCAGCCCAGTGAGGCTGCCATGAGTTCCACAGGCCCTCCGGGCTTAGTTACACTGAGGCCTTCTCCACCCTTGGATCAGGAGGGCACAAAGATGACAAAGACATCTACAAGCTCTTAGAGGCACAGCAAAGAAGCTCACCCTTGATCTCCAACTCTGGAGAGTTTTACACTGCATTGTCCCAGAAGAGCATAGCTGATTCAGAATTCTTAAAGAATAGGTTGCCTGTGATGTAACCAGGCCCCAAAGCATTAAGGATCTTAACGATGATGGCCAGAATCTTGAATTGAAGTGAAATGGGTCTTTATGATGAACAACTAATAGCAAGAGATACTTCTAATAGGCTCCATGCTGCTCCCATTGAAGTCAATGGCAATTGGCAAAATTCCCATTCAATTGGATTGGGAGCAGGACAGCACCCATAAACTCAGGTAAAATGCTTTTAAAGTCTCCCCTTTTGCTGCCAGATTACCTGCAGATTGTAAATTAGCACCATTGTCCGTAGTTTAGATTGACCTTCTTCCTGTTGCTGATTATTGGAAGTGATATACTGATCTAAGCCTGAAATGAAGCAAAGCCAGGCCCCCCCCCCCCAGACAATTTTAACAATGTTAAATAGGACCTCTGATTTTGGCTGTGAATTTAAAATATTCAGCACTATCATTGAAGCAAAGAATATTTATTCCAGAAGCCCAAAGGATGCTGTTGCTTAAAATTTTCTGGTTGCTAATCAATAACCCCAACAGAAAAATTTAATCATGCAACAGCATAGGATAGCTCAATAGTACAAAATACAAAGAAGGAAATGCTCCTTATTCTCCATGATTAAGAAGCTTCAGGGAATATTAGCAACTAAGTGCAAAGACTTTTCGCTTGCCAGACAGCTGTATAAAAATATGTCTGAGTCACAGCGGCTATGGATCTTCAAGTGCAAAGTGGGTGACAGAGTCTAAATAGAAAAAGATCAGTAGGATTGTGTAAATGTTGCATTTACATCATTCACAACAGTTGGACCAGCAGAAACAACAGTCTACAGGTAGTTCTCCAAGGGCTATTGTGTCAAGTGAATGAGGAGGAGAACCGGGGACTCAGATACCAAGGTGAACAATGTGAGATAGATAGAAAGACTAGCAGATGGAAAGGAAAAGGCAGAAGGTGTGGGGTGAAGGGATGGGGAAGATTATACATATCATGACATGTATTACATATAATATAAATCCCTAACATACAATTCATATTTACCACAACTTTCGACACAGCTTTCAGTGGAGTGCTAAGAGCTTGGTACTTTTTGATAAGATATTTAAGTATTTTCTGTTCTGCTTCCTTAAGGAGCTCTGTATTATAATCTCTAAAATATATTTCAATTCTATACTATACAAGTCTTAATGTGTGTTTTTTTTTAAAGTGTTTCTATTTAAAACAAAAAAGTAATAACGTGCTATACATTCTACAAAATGAAACATTGCAGAAAGGCTGAGAAAATAAATTAGTTAAAAAAAGCAAAGCCATCACTGCATCACTAGGTCTCATGAAAACAGCAGTAGATCTTTAAACAGTAACATCTGAAAAGTCATTTGAGGAAATGAGAAGCAAATTTCCTCCTTTATTTTGCTGATATCCAGTCGAAACAGAAAAATCAAGAAAAAACATATGACAAAAATTTTGCCTTAATTAACTTAAATAACTCTTCTTAATCACAAAATTTTGTTCAGAAAAGATTGCTACCATAAGGTAAAACAGGTTGCAGGCTGCAGTCCTTTATGTAAAAGCAAATGTCAAAAGAAAAGCTCTGATATTTGGTTGTAGGCTCCCACTTTTCACATAGGCATTTCCTAAATCCATGTTTGATGAGCTTCCCCAGCTATAAATTCTGTAAATTCCCTCTGGAGCAGTACAGAGTGTGCTTCATGAAAATGTCATCTGCCAGTGCTGCAATTACTCACACTCCAGCAATCATGTGCACAATGCAGAATGGGTCGAATTCAGGTGAGAACGAGAACCAGCAATCAAGCCTCTGGAATTGAGAACAAAGCCATTTTCTTTCATTTGCCATCAACACAACCATCAAGGCCTTAATTACAAGGCAAGTGTCAAGCCTGGCTGCTGAAAGGCTTATTATTATACAGCTCAGCTTCAAATCAGTTTTGTATTGATGAACTGCAAAAATGAGGAAGCCAGTTTAGCCCCACAAGAAAAAAAATAGGGACTAAATGATTAGATGATTGGCAGGGAAAAACAGGGACATTTAAAATATATATATTAGATGTTGGGGGGTGGGGAACACGACAAAATACCTGAAATCTATAAATACATTTCCCAATATAACAGAAAATCTGCGTAGTCCAAGATTTAAAGTACATTTGCTTTTATTGATATCATTGTAGCACTCACAAAATGCACTGCCGAAAGGCTCCCATTCTGTCTTAAGGTGATGGAATATTTTCCTATGATTATTCTCAGTCTTATATTTAACTGTATGTGTATATTAGACAGATAGACAGACTCTCTCTCTCTCTCTCTCTCTCACACACACACACACAGATAAGATTAGGTATAGCCACATGCCCTTGCACAATTGTCCTACTAGCACTAGATTAGTCCCCATCTTTATGAGATAATTGAACACTAAAACAGAAGTTCCAAAATTACCCCTTACATTTTCTAAGCAAAAGGCATAGTCTGTGGTGATTCAACTGAAATATCAACGATCAGCTACAGAGTAGTTTAAAAAAAATCAGAAGTCCTATTTTTCACCACTTTCTATAACAATAATTATCACCATAATACATAACATACTATTACAGCAAGGTCTGATTTTTGGAACAGCTGGGTATGCAGCATTAGCATTAGACTAACCACTGGATTCCATTCTGATCTTTTGGGTATTTCTGCCCAAGCCTTGACTTATTCTGTGCATGTCCTATATGACTGGAGGAATATGTGCTCAGCCTAGTGGTCTGCCCTTTTGATATCTAAGACGAATGACCACATTAGCAGCAAGTAAGAAAGCGTTTAGGTCAGTGAACATTTTACTATCATTTTTATGTATCAACCTGGTGGAAACACGTAATTTGGTGACAGTCCAAAGTCCTTACTCTGATCCCTGCATTGTGTTGATATACATCAGATAAATCGGTTATATATTTTATTTCTTGTAGCCATCTCACCACTTTCTGAAAGTTGACGATTAAGTGGCCCATGTTCCAGCAGGATATTAAAGTGTTTGAAATCAACAAAATGGGAAGACATAGATCAAAACAAAAAGTTATGAGGTGATGATGTTGATAGTCAGATGATTATTTTGTTGCTTTATATATTGTAATGTGGTGGTCTGATCTGAATCATGTACTGTACATACATATTACCTACAGCAAAAACTTCATACAAAATCAAACGTTCAAAAATTGGGAAATCAGCGAATTATGTTACCTATTGACAACGGCTCAAGATATTTCAAGGAAAGACAAAAGAATGAGAATTCAATAGCATTATTATAAAACTACATTTTAAAAGTGAAGGGGATGATTTTTTCCAAAAAACAAAAGGGCATTTAGGCTCCTAGGACCAGATTTTTAAAGGTTTTTCGGTGCCTACTAATGTAGATGGCTGCCTAGTGCAGTGGTCCCCAAACTGTGGGGAGCAACCCCAAGGAGAGCATGGAGGGATGCTCAGGAGGGCCGGGGCACCACGGGCCAGCCCTACTGGAGGTGGGGAGGAGGCACAGGCCAGCCCCGCTCCACCCACTGCTCTGCCGCAGCCCCAGCTCCTGGATGAGGCTCCACTCCCAACCCCGGCCTTGGCCCCCGACTGTGGCCCCCAATCCCAGCTCCACCCCCAGCCACGGCTCCGCTCCTGGCCTTGGCCCTAGCCCTAGTCCAGCCCTCAGCCACGGCTCCACTCCTGACTGCAGACCTGCCACCAGCTGCAGCCCCAGCCTCGTCCCCCTTACCGCTCTCTGTGCCACACCCTGGAGCCACAGCCCCACTCCTGGCCCTGACTCCGGGGGTATGGCATGGACAGCGGTAAGGCGGGGTGCAACTGTGAAAAGTTTGGGGACCACTGGTCTAGTGGGATTTTCAGATGCCCCTAAATGCCAAATGTCCATTAATTTGAATAAGAGTTAGGCACCTATGTGTTTTCAAAAATCCCACTAGGCACATATCTGCATCTCTGGGCACCTAAATACTTAAAATTCTGGCCCCTACTGAAATTCAATGAGAGTTGGGTATCTACCTCCACTGTCTAGCACCCATCAACCCTTAACCGGGGGGGCGGGTACTCAGGGAGAACTGGGGTTTAAAAAAGCCCACTCCTATGTGACCAGAGGATCTAATGAGCAGGAGCAGCTAACAAGGGAGTTTGCGAGGGAATTTAGAGAGGAACTCAGGGGGAGGGGCTAGATACATTTGAAGAATGATAATTAAGGCAATAAAGACGCCCTGATTTAAAAAAAAACAATAAAAGAAAGAGCAGCAGGAGTAAAAAGAGAATGGAAAAATCATGGAGCAGGTCCTCAAGGAATCAATTATGAAACACTTAGAGGAGAGGAAAGTGATCAGGAACAGTCAGCATGGATTCACCAAGGGGAAGTTGTGCCTGACTAACCTAACTGCCTTCTATGATGAGATAACTGGCTCTGTGGATGAGGGGAAAACAGTGGATGTGTTATTCCTTGACTTTAGCAAAGCTTTTGATATGGTCTCCCACAGTATTCTTGCCGCCAAGTTAAAGAAGTATGGGCTGGATGAATGGACTGTAAGGTGGATAGAAAGCTGGCTAGATCGTCGGGCTCAACGGGTAGTGATCAATGGCTCCATGTCTAGTTGGCAGCCGGTTTCAAGCGGAGTGCCCCAAGGGTCGGTCCTGGGGCCGGTTTTGTTTAATATCTTTATTAATGATCTGGAGGATGGTGTGGACTGCACTCTCAGCAAGTTTGCCGATGACACTAAACTAGGAGGCGTGGTAGATACACTAGAGGGTAGGGATCGGATACAGAGGGACCTAGACAAATTAGAGGATTGGGCCAAAAGAAACCTGATGAGGTTCAACAAGGACAAGTGCAGAGTCCTGCACTTAGGACGGAAGAATCCCTTGCACAGCTACAGACTAGGGACCGAATGGCTAGGTAGCAGTTCTGCAGAAAAGGACCTAGGGGTCACAGTGGACGAGAAGCTGGATATGAGTCAACAGTGTGCTCTTGTTGCCAAGAAGGCTAACGGCATTTTGGGCTGTATAAGCAGGGGCATTGCCAGCAGATCGAGGAACGTGATCGTTCCCCTTTATTCGACATTGGTGAGGCCTCATCTGGAGTATTGTGTCCAGTTTGGGGCCCCACACTACAAGAAGGATGTGGAAAAATTGGAAAGAGTCCTGCAGAGAGCAACAAAAGTGATTAGGGGTCTGGAGCACATGACTTATGAGGAGAGGCTGAGGGAACTGGGATTGTTTAGTCTCCAGAAGAGAAGAATGAGGGGGAGATTTGATAGCTGCTTTCAACTACCTGAAGGGAGGTTCCAAAGAGGATGGAGCTCGGCTGTTCTCAGTGGTGGCAGATGACAGAACAAGGAGCAATGGTCTCAAGTTGCAATGGGGGAGGTCTAGGTTGGATATTAGGAAACACTATTTCACTAGGAGGGTGGTGAAGCACTGGAATGCGTTACCTAGGGAGGTGGTGGAATCTCCTTCCTTGGAGGTTTTTAAGGCCCGGCTTGACAAAGCCCTGGCTGGGATGATTTAGTTGGGAATTGGTCCTGCTTTGAGCAGGGGGTTGGACTAGATGACCTCCTGAGGTCCCTTCCAACCCTGATATTCTATGATTCTATAACTTGCCTGATGTGTGCGAAGGTTGCAGATCTTTTGAGACATCAAGACAGATTTATGTGTAGTACTAGGGAGGAGCCGGGGGTCGTAGTACATGTAGGTACCAATGACATAGGGAAGGGTAGGGGAGAGAAGTCCTGAAGGCCAAATTTAGGCTGCTAGGTAAGAGATTGAAGTCCAGGACCTCTAAGGTAGCATTCTCTGAAATGCTTCCAGTTCCACACACTAGGCCAGTTAGACAGGCAGAACTGCAGGGTCTTAATGCATGGATGAGACAATGGTGTAGGGAGGAGGGGTTTAGATTTATTAGGAACTGGGGAACCTTTTGGGAAAGAGGAAGCCTATACAGGAAGGATGGGCTCCACCTAAACCAAAATGGAACCAGATTGCTGGCACTGAAAATTAAAAAGGTTGTAGAGCAGTTTTTAAAAAAAAGGCTGGGGGAAAGTCGACAGGTGCGGAGGAGCACGTGGTTCAGACAGAGACATCCTTTGAGGTGTGTGGGGGGGCTCTATTAACGAAGATTCTCTATGTCCTAGTAAGGAGGAGAGGATGGAAGATAATAAAATATGGATAGGATCTGATGAGAAACAGTTAAATGAAGAAGAGTCCCATTCAATTAAATCACATACTGGAAGACAGCTAAAAAAGTGACAATTTTTAAGTGCTTATACACAAATACAAGAAATCTAAATACTAAGATGGTTGAGCTTGAGTGCCTTGTATTAAATGAGGGTATTGATATAATAGGCATCACAGAAACTTGGTGGAATGAGATAATCAATAGGACTCGGTAATACCAGGGTACAAAATATATCGGAAGGGCAGAATTGGTCATACTGATGAGGAAGTGGCACTATATATGAGAGAAAGCATAGAGTCAAATGAGCTAAAAATCTTAAGTGAACCAAACTGTACCATAGAATCTCTATGGATAGTAATTCCATATTTGAATAATAAGAATATACCAGTAGGGATATACTACCGACCACCTGACCAGGATGATAGTGCCTGTGAAATGCACTCAGGGAGATTCAAGAGGCTATAATAATAAAAAACTCAATAATAATAATGGGGGATTTCAACTATCCCCATATTGACTGTGTACATGTCACCTCAGGATGGGATGCAGAGATAACAGTTCTTGACACCTTAAATGACTACTTCTTGGAGCAGCTAGTCCTGGAACCCACAATAGGAGAGGAAATTCTTGATTTAGTCCTAAGTGGAGCACAGGATCTGGTCCAAGAGGGGAATATAGTGGAATCGCTTGGTAATAGTGACCATAATATAATTAAATTTAAGATCCCTCTGGCAGGGAAAACACCACAGCAACCCAACACGATAGCATTTAATTTCAGAAAGGGGAATTACACAAAAATGAGGAAGTTAGTTAAACAGAAATTAAAAGATATAGTGCCAAAAGTGAAATCCCTGCAAGCTGCATGGAAACTTTTTAAAGACACAATAATAGAGGCTCAATTTAAATGTGTACCCCAAATTAAAAAAACATAGTAAGAGAACCAAAAAAGTGCCACCGTGGCTAAACAACAAAGTAAAGGAAGCAGTCAGAGGCAAAAAGGAATCCTTTAAAAAGTGGAAGTCAAATCCTAGTGAGGTAAATAGAAAGGAGCATAAACACTGCCAAATTAAGTGTAAAAATGTAATAAGAAAAGCCAAAAAAGAATTTGAAGAATAGCTAGCCAAAGACTCAAAAAGTAACAGCACAAAAAATGTTAAGTACAGCAGAAGCAAGAAGCCTGCTAAATAACCAGTGGGGCCACTGGATGATCGAGATGCTAAAGGAGCACTCAAGGTCAATACGGTCATTGCGGAGAAACTAAATGAATTCTTTGCATCAGTCTTCACGGCTGAGTATGTAAGTGAGCTTCCCAAACCTGAGCCATTCTCTTTAGGTGACAAATCTGAGAAACTGTCCCAGATTGAGGTGTCAGTAGAAGAGGTTTTGGAACAAACTGATAGAGTCCTGCATGGATACAAATTTATACCTGTGGATGCAGATATCCGCAGAACCGCAGGACTCTCCCGGGAACTGCAGTGGCGAAAGGAGCAGAACATGGGGCCGCCACTTCCAGGAGCCAGCGCCCTATGCCAGCAGCTCCTCTAGCATGGCTGTACTGCCCCAAGCCCCGCCCACTAGGGCGGGCACCAGGCTCACAGCAGCTGTGTCTGGTCGTGCTCTTGTGTTCAAGTGGCACACATGCCCCCAGACTGGGGACGCAGACAGCCGCATGGAAGGGGCAGGGGCAGCATAGTTGAGCATGATTTGTTGGGGAAGAGTCAATATGTTTTTTGTAGATGGCAATCATGTCTCACCAATCTACTAGAATTCTTTGAGGGGGGTCAACAAGCATGTGGACAAGTGTGATTCAGTGGATATAGTGTACTTAGATTTTCAGAAAGCCTTTGACAAGGTCCCTCACCAAAGGCTCTTAAGCAAAGTAAGCAGTCATGGGATAAGAGGAATAAGAGGGAAGGTCCGCTCATGGGTAGGAATAAATGGTTAGTTTTCAGAATGGAGAGATGTAAATATTGATGTCCCGCAGGGGTCTGTACTGGGACCAGTCCCATTCAACATATTCATAAATGATCTGGAAAAACGGGTGAAGACTGTGCAAGAAAATGGCAGATGAAATTTAGTTCTGATAACAGCAAAGTAATGCACATTGGAAAACATAATCCCAACTATGCATACAAAACAATGGGATCTAAATTAGTTGCTACCATTCAAGAAAGAGATCTTGGAGTCATTGTGGATAGTTCTCTGAAAACATCCATCCCATGTGCAGCAATCAAAAAAGCTAACAGAATGTTGGGAATCATTAGGAAAAGGATAGATAATACGACAGCTTCTATATAAATCCATGGTATGCCCACATCTTGAATACTGCATGCAAATCTGGTCACCATATCTCAAAAAAGATATATTAGAATTGGAAGAGGTACAGAGAATGGCAACAAAAATGATTAGGGGTATGGAAAAACTAAGGGGAGATATAATAGAGATATAATAGAGATCTATAAAGTCTTGACTGGTGTGGAGAAAGTAAATAGGGAATTGTTATTTACTCCATCTCATAACACCAAGGACTAGGGGTCACCAAATGAAATTCATAGGCAGCAGGTTTAAAACAAACAAAAGGAAGTATTTTTTCCACACAATGCACAGTCAATCTGTGGAACTCTTTGCCAACACCATAACAAGGTTCAAAAAAGAACTAGATAAGTTCACGGCTATTAGCCAGGATGGACAGGGATGCAAAACCATGCTATGAAGTGTCCCTAGCCTCTGTTTGCCATATGGTGGGAATGGGCAACAGGGATGGATCACTTGATGGATTACCAGTTCTTTTCATTCCTTCTGAAGCACCTGGCATTGGCCATTGTCAGAAGACAGGATACTAGGCTAGATGAATAACTGGTCTGACCCAGTATGGCCATTTTTATATTCTTATCTTCCAAGTTATGCCTTTCAAATTGTCCCCCTATTTGAATATGGCAGAACACTTCTGCCAGAGCTGATTTAGCCTTTTGTGATTAATACTAATATATATTGCCTTTCTTTCAAGGATTTGATACAAAACTACTCAAGATAGTTAAGTCCCAGGCAGACTGCGAAGAATTACAAAAGGATCTCTCAAAACTAGGTGACTGGGCAACAAAGTGGCAGATGAAATTCAATTTTGATAAATGCAAAGTAATGCATATTGGAAAACATAATACCAATTATACATATAAAATGATGGGGTCTAAATTAGCTGTTACCACTCAAGAAAGAGATCTTGGAGTCATTGTCGATAGTTCTCTGAAAACATCCACTCAATGTGCAGCAGCAGTCAAAAAAGCAAACAGAATGTTGGACATCATTAAGAAAGGGATAGATAATAAGACAGAAAATATATTGCCTCTATATAAATCCATGGTACACCCACATCTTGAATACTGCATGCAGATGTGGTCATCCCATCTCAAAAAAAGATATATTGGAATTGGAAAAGGTTCAGAAAAGGGCAACAAAATGATTAGGGTATGGAATAGCTTTCGTATGAGGGGAGATTAATAAGACTGGGACTTTTCAGCTTGGAAAAGAGACAACTAAGAGGGGATGTGATTGAGGTCTATAAAATCATGCCTGGTGTGGAGAAAGTAAATAAGGAATTGTTATTTACTCCTTCTGACAACACAAGGACTAGGGGTCATCAAATGAAATTAATAGGCAGCAGGTTTAAAACAAACAAAAGGAAGTATTTTTTCCCACACAATGCACAGTCAACTTGTGGAACTCTTTGCCAGAGGATGTTGTGAAGGTCAAAGACTATAACAGGATTCAAAAAAGAACCAGATAAATTCATGGAGGATAGCTCCATCAATGGCTATTAGCCAGGATTGGCAGGGATGGTGTCCCTAACATCTGTTTGCCAGAAGCTGGGAACGAGCGACAGAAAATGGATCAGTTAGTGATTACCTGTTCTGTTCATTCCCATTGGGGCACCTGGCATCGGCCACTGTCGGAAGACAGGATACTGGGCTAGATGGACCTTTGGTCTGAGCCAGTATGGCCGTTCGTACGTAAGGATTTCAGAAGTCCACTGAGGTGATTTTGAGCAGTTCCGATTCCTTTCACTCAAAATGTAGATTCCCTCTTCCAATCTCTCCCCCCTCTACCTTCCTTAGGAGATTAAATTGTGAGGTTCAGTAACATATACATTCATATATAAAGCTATGCATTCTTTTCATATTGAGAATAAAAGGTATTTCAAAGCTACAATTCCTCAACATGAAAATTACAACAAAAGAAAATTCTTTAAAATGTGAATTTAGTTACAGGAACCTTAACATGGAGAACAGTCAAATATCAATAATTAAACACACAGGAGGACTTGCTGAGTGCAGGGGACTATTTTTAAAAAGTATATGGTAACCTGAGAGATTACTCCTAAATCTGATACCAATATATTATGATGTTATACATGTGCAAAAGGGCTCAATATCCACCTCGGTATGTTACGGCCCTTTAGAAGAATAAAGGCCATCTTACTCCTGAAATTTAAATATGACAAATAAAAATGTCAGCACTATAGTAAACAAAGGTAAATGGAACTGGCATCAGTGTCTACTGTGATTTTTACTGGCATTGTTACTGTAGAGCAACAATATAGTTAAGAAAAGTCCTTAGTTCTGTAAAGGCAGAAAGAGAGCATGAATACTTAAGCAGAAGACATCATATGACATTGTGCAGGGATATCAACACGCTTCCTGGGCACCTTATGCTCAGGTATCTTATGCCACTCAAGAAGCAACATATGTCCTCACGCAGAACCCAGTTCTGCCAATCTTATGAATGCAAAGACTTTACTCCAGTGTGAGTTCTCCTTGCAGATTAACTACAGGTTCAGGTTAATCATTTTCTTAAAAGAATCCCCTGAAGGACACTAGGTAAAACTGTCAGTAGTGCCTAAGTGATTTAGGAGCTGTGACATTATATTCCATATTCCTTATGAAAATATGTGTATATGTCCATATTCCTTATGAAAATATGCTTATGAATATGACACAACTGAGATATACTTTATGCAAGACGGGTCTTGTAAGGTATCATTGGAAAGGTTATGATTTACTGAATGTGATTATCCGATTTGTATGCATGTATCATTTCTGTATCTAAAGTTAGAAATATGGACTATGTAACAATTACAACTGGGTGTGTATTGGGAAGACACCCACCAGACAACAGGCCATCAGATTTATGAGCCATCAGGAAGGAACAATAAAACCATGAAAATACTAATCTTTCTCCCTCCTGGGAGGCATCCGGGGAGGTAACTGTGACACTACTAGGTCAGGTGGTCTTGTCACCTGATACTAAACATTACCTGGGACTTCTTGTAACTTTCCACTGAAGGGAAAGGGGGGTCAAGTTTGGGAAACAAAGGATTCCCACCTTACGTAAATCCTATTTAAGGGTGGGGATGAAGGCAAAGGGGACTCCTCCTCTCCATGGCCTGTCTGCCCAAGAAGAAAGACTGCAAAAGGGAAGGCAAGGGGGGGAGTCCAGGCTGAGACAGGGGTCTAATCTGACAAGGAATATAGCTGGAACTCTGAACCACAGAAACTTTGAAACCTGCCTGCAACAATATCTAGGGTGAGAAATACTATTTGTAACCAATTTCTTTAGTGAAACTAGCTTAGTTTGCATGTTTTATTTCATTTGCTTAGTAATCTGCTTTGTTCTGTGTGTTACCCCTTTTACCACTTAAAATCTGCTTTTTATAGTTAATACAATTTGTTTTGTTTATTATTAAACCCAGTTTCTATAATTTCTAACTTGGGGGGGGGGTGGCAAGAAGTGTGCACACCTCTCTCCACATTGAGAGAGGGGGCGAATTTTATAAAACCTTTGGGTTTGCACCCCTTAAAAGGAGTGAGCACTAGAGTGTTGGAGCAAGTCCCTTAAACTGAGTCTTCCCAGAGCTGATCTGCAGCTGGGTGGCCCAGCCAGAGAGTGTGAGTGTGAGTGAGTGAGTGAGTGTGTGTGTGTGTGTTAGAGGAGGCTTTAATAGCCTGGCTCAGCAAGACAGGTAAAAGGGGGCCCATGCTGGCAGAACAGGTAGACTCAGTGATATCTCAGCACATCAGGTGCTTCCTAAGAGGCTCCTATGATGGGTTATGCCCAACTCCCATTTTCAAAAGTGACCTCAGCACTTAGAAGCCTAAATCTCACTGGCTATGTCTTCTCAGCACCCCTTCCCCCCCCCCCCCCCCCCACAAAAAAACTAGCAGAGACAAGTTTAGTTTTTACCTCAATGTAGCTCACCAGGTCAACACCACACCCCCCACCTTATGCTGGTATTTCACATCTACATTGAGGTAAAAACTACCCAGGCCACATCTCCACTAGAATTTTACAGTGAAATTGCTAATGTGCATTAGTTATGTCACTGTAAAAACACACACCTTTATTGGCAATAAAGATACACCCATTGAAAGTCAAGGGGAGTTAGCCTCCTAAGTGCTTAAGTCACTTCCGAAAATGGGGTTTAGGCACTTCTGAAATCATTACCCACTCTACATTTCTTACTCACTCAAAACTCCCACTTAAGGAGAATCACACCAAATAGTTTGAATTTTAAAAAAATCCATGTATTTTTATGAGTAGATTTTTTTCTTAATGTTTGCTGGACATCTCTCCTGTTGAGATCCCTCCTTCAGCACTTATAGGGCTTTGGCTGTCAGCAGTCTTACAGCCATTTCTGAACCATTAATGTTCTGCTTGTGTAAAATACAACTAAATTCAGAGGTGTTTAATTTCCCCAGTACAGTTGTTCCTATTTCAAGATGGAAATTAAATCTAGCTTGCCTATGATCAAAATGCCACAGAAAGACATAGCCAAGCCAATAATTTCCCTTTTAAAATGGCTTTATATATACATACATACATACTTTTCTTCTTTTCTCTTGTCTTTTCTTTACCTCTGCCCACATCAGTGAGGTCCTGCCTTTCAGTCATGCTTCACCCACATTTGTGTTCTTTCTACTTTGTATTAAACAATCTAAGCTGAGGGAATTAAAACTTCCAATTTTAGGTTTTTTAAGACACGACAAGAACATGACAGTTAAAAGTGGTGCAGTGAGGGGTGAAGCCCTATTGAAAGAGAGTTGCTTTGACAGGGCAGTTATACAATAGGATGGGAGCTAAGGAAACAAAGGACCAAAATAAAAACTGAACATTATATATTATGTTACTGAAATACCCATCAGCATTGTTCCATGTGTCTGCCTGAGAGGGTCACCACAGAGCAACATAAGCCTTCTGGAGATAGGTATGTTGACTCCATAGTTGATTTGGAAGTAGGAGGCGAAGGTGCTGATTCAGAACTGTACTTAACTATATGTCTAACTTTAAGCACATTAATTCAGTGAGACTGCTTTTGTGCTTGAAGTTAGGCACACACTTAACTACCTTGATGAAGTGGGGGCCAGGAGCAAGACCTCAATTTGTAACTTTCTGCATTGCACTGTCACAGCAAAGGATAAAAAATGGTTACCCACCTTTTTTGTAACTGTTGTTCTTTGAGATATCCATTCCATTCTAGGTGTGCGCGAGCCTATGTGCGTGGTCGTCAGAGATTTTTGCCTTAGCAGTATCCATAGTGTCAGCTACGGCACCCCCTTGAGTACCACGCTCATGCGCCAGTATATCAGGTGCTGGCCCTATGCCCTCTCAGTTCCTTCTTGCCGACAACTCCAACAGAGGGACAGGAGGGCGGGTAATGAAATGGACATGAGCAACAAATCTCAAAGAACAACAGTTACGAAAAAGGTGGGTAACTGTTTTTTCTTCTTTCAGTGCTTGCTCATGTCGATTCCATTCTAGGTGACTCACAAGCAGTATCCATGGAGGTGGACTCAGAGTTCACGGTTGTGTGGCTTGCAGCAATGCTCTGCCAAAGCCAGCGTTGTTTCGAGCTTGCTGGGTAAGTTCATAATGAAATGTGAATGTGTGGACAGACAACCAGATAGCTGCCCTGCCAGGAAGGCAGACGATGATGCCTGTGCCCTAGCTGAGTGTGCCGTTATGATTGCCGATGGATGCACCTTCGCCACCTCATAGCAGTAACGGATTCAGGACGTAATCCATAACAAAATCCTCTGAGCAGACACTGGGTGACCTTTCATCCTGTCTGCCACTGCAACGAACAACTGCGTTGACTTACAGAATGGCTTTGTTCTAAGTAGAAGGCCAGCGCCCTTCTGACAGCCAGGGTGTGTAGTCTGCACACCTCATCTGATGCGGCTAGCAAGAGATGTTAAGAGTAACAAGAAGGGTTTCTTCAGGTATGATAGCAACAAGAAGAAAGTCAAGGAAAGTGTGGGCCCCTTACTGAATGAGGGAGGCAACCTAGTGACAGAGAATGTGGAAAAAGCTAATGTACTCAATGCTTTTTTTGCCTCTGTCTTCACAAACAAGGTCAGCTCCCAGACTGCTGGACTGGGCAGCACAGCATGGGAAGGAGGTGACCAGCCCTCCGTGGAGAAAGAAGTGGTTTGGGACTATTTAGAAAAACTGGATGAGCACAAATCCATGGGGCCGGATATGCTGCATCCAAGGGTGCTAAAGGAGTTGGCGGATGTGATTGCAGAGCCATTGACCATTATCTTTGAAAACTCATGGTGATCGGGGGAGGTCCCGGATGACTGGAAAAAAGCTAAGGTATTGACCATTTTTTAAAAAGGGAAGAAGGAGGATCCAGGAAACTACAGGCCAGTCAGCCTCACCTCAGTCCCTGGAAAAATCATGAAGCACTTAGAGGAGAGGAAAGTGATCAGGAACAGTCAGCATGGATTCACCAAGGGCAAGTCATGCCTGACTAACCTAATTGCCTTCTAGGAGGAGATAACTGGATCTGTGGATGAGGGGAAAGCAGTGGATGTGTTATTCCTATTCCTTTAGCAAAGCTTTTGATACATTCTCCCACAGTATTCTTGCCAGCAAGTTAAAGAAGTATGGGCTGGATGAATGGACTATAAGGTGGATAGAAAGCTGGCTAGATCGTCAGGCTCAACGGGTAGTGATCAACGGCTCCATGTCTAGTTGGCAGCCGGTTTCAAGTGGAGTGGCCCAAGGGTCGGTCCTGGGGCCGGTTTTGTTCAATATCTTCATTAATGAACTGGAGGATGGTGTGGACTGCACTCTCAGCAAGTTTGCAGATGACACTAAACTGGGAGGAGTGGTAGATACGCTGGAGGGTAGGGATAGGATACAGAGGGACCTACACAAATTAGAGGATTGAGCCAAAAGAAACCTGATGAGGTTCAACAAGGACAAGTGCAGAGTCCTGCACTTAGGACGGAAGAATCCCATTCACTGTTACAGACTAGGGACCGAATGGCTAGGAAGCAGTTCTGCAGAAAAGGACCTAGGGGTTACAGTGGACGAGAAGCTGGATATGAGTAAACAGTGTGCCCTTGTTGCCAAGAAGGCTAACGGCATTTTGGGCTGTATAAGTAGGGGCATTGCCAGCAGATCAAGGGACGTGATCATTCCCCTCTATTCGACATTGGTGAGGCCTCATCTGGAGTACTGTGTCCGGTTTTGGGCTCCACACTACAAGAAGATGTGGAAAAATTGGAAAGAGTCCAACGGAGGGCAACAAAAATGATTAGAGGGTTGGAGCACATGACTTATGAGGAGAGGCTGAGGCAATTGGGATTGTTTAGTCTGCAGAAGAGAAGAATGAGGGGGGATTTGATAGCTGCTTTCAACTACCTGAAAGGGGGTTCCAAAAAGGATGGATCTAGACTGTTCTCAGACAGAACAAGGAGTAATGGTCTCAAGTTGCAGTGGGGGAGGTTTAGGTTGGATATTAGGAAAAACTTTTTCACTAGGGGGGTGGTGAAGCATTGGAATGGGTTACCTAGGGAGGTGGTGGAATCTCCTTCCTTAGAGGTTTTTAAGGTCAGGCTTGACAAAGCCCTGGCTGGGATGATTTAATTGGGAATTGGTCCTGCTTTGAGCAGGGGGTTGGACTAGATGACCTCCTGAGGTCCCTTCCAACCCTGATATTCTATGATTCTATGCATGAGACTTTTGAAAGAAGACGGGTAAGTATATGTCCTGGCAAGTGTGAAACTGGCAAACAGCCTTGGGCAGAAATGCCAGGTGCGGATGCAGCTGGACCTTATCCTTGTAGAAGACTGTATAGGGCGGCTCCGAAGTAAGCAGCCTGATCTCGGACACCCTGCGGGCTGACGTTATTGTGACCTTGAACGAAACCTTCCAGGAGAGAAGCAGAAAGCCAGAGGCTCAAAGGGAGACCCTATGAGCCTCAACAGCATGAGATTCAAGAGCCAGGGGGGACTGGATCCCAGGCATGCGGCTAGAGACACTCCAGAACTTTTAGAAGCTGTGCTGTCATATTGTGGGTGAAGATAAGCCTGCTTTGGAACAGAGGATGGAAAGCTGAAATACCAGCCAGGCGGACCTTGATCGATGAGAGGAACAAACCCTGGAGTGTGAGGTGCATTTGGAGGGAGCACCTAGCAGCCGCAGTGCCCTCCTCTACCAGGATGTCAAATTCGTGGGCCAAACCTTACGGAGGGAGTCCCATAAATTAAAATTGTATCAGCCCAGGAGGGCCTGATGGTTCGCCACCCGGAACTACAAGCTGACTGTTGAGTAAATTTTTCTCCCAAACTGGTCCAATCGTCTGGCCTTTATTTTTTGGCGTCAAGCTGGTATGCCCCTGTTTGTCTTTCTCATTGGCCACAGAAACCACCAGTGAGCCTGGGGGAGGGTGGGTGTAAAGGTATTCAAACCTTTTGGCTGGGACAAAGTATTTCTTTTCAGCCCTTTTTGAGGTGGGAAGGATGGAGGAAGAAGTTTGGCAGAGGACCTTGGCAATCTTGAGGACACCATCATGCACTGGTAGTGTGACATGGGGTGGGGTACATGTTGACAGGACATTAAACAAGGTTTCCATCTGCTCAGCCATTTCCTCTACCTCCAGGCCAAAGTTCTCAGCCACCCAACGAAGCAGCCTTAAAATCATTGAGCCTTAAAATCATCTGGCAGGCTGCCCTCGAGGGTCCCACGACCGCCTTGTCAGGGGACAAAGATGAGGACTGTATCACCGGGGGAATCCCCGGGGTCATCTTCCACCGTGGAGGAGGGAGGCTTAGGCGTGGGTACAGTCTCCTCTGCCTCGGCCTCGGAGCATGCCTCTTGCACCGAGCCTGGTGCTGTCGGTGCTGTCAGCTGTTGCTCTGAGGCAGCGGCAGATGAGCAGTGTAAAGGGGGCATCACAATGACCAGCACTCCCCACGTGCTCCAAAAAGGTCACTGCACTGGCCACTAGCCGGGTTGCCACTGTGCCGATGTCGACGCGACCTCGGGTGCCCATTCGCGCAAGGGGCTGAACTGTCCTTCCATGCTGGAGGAATCCCATTTCCGGTGACCACGGTTGGCCTGAGTCTGTTTGCTGACCATCACCATTGGAGACCGGTGCCAGGAGCGAGGGGACTGGTATCATATTGAGGGGACCAGTGCCAGTGTCGGGAGACCGGAGATGGGACAGAGTGCTCCCATGGGGTAGGTGACCGGGACCAGCGTTGAGAGGATGACCGGTGGGAGGGTGAGTGGTGCCAGTAGTATGGAGACTGGCACCTCCCTCTAGGCAATCCATGTCGAGATGGCGGGGACTGTTACCCGGGGGTCTCCCCGTACAGGGACCACAATTGCGGTGCCAGTGACCGAGGGCGAGCCCCAGAGGATCTGGGTGGTGACTCCAGCGACCTGCGGTGCAGAGGAGGAAGGCGTGCTTCGTCTCAGGGGATTGGTGGTGCTCCACTGCTTCCTGAGGAGTCTTAATGGCTGGCTTGCCCTCGTGGGGAGCCTTTGACAATTTCTGGGGCATGTGCTGCGTCAGCAGTGCGGGTGGAGGCCTTTGCTCTCTTGGCGCCGGGCGAGTTTGCGAAGGCCTTGGTGCCGTCAGGGGTTTAGATCCTATGCTGCTCCCGGGAGTCGGTGGAGGACCTTTAAAGGGGCTAATAGCCCTGACCGGAGAACCGTGAATACATGGCTCCAGAGTGGCCATGCGGCCTGAAACTGGTCCTTTGCCCGATGACCCCTAGCTCTTCTTGCCTAGTGCTAGGGAGCCATGCTTTCTCGCCTTCTTCTTGGGTGCTGGCGATTGGGAACCGTGCCGGGCGGAGCCCGTGCAGGGGGCACACTGTGCACCAATGCCGAGGTGCTTGGCGAATCCTGCCAGGACTGCTCAGAAGCTGGACAAAGGGCGGACTCCATGAGGAGAGCCCGTAAAGGAATATCCCACTCTTTCTGCGTGCGCAGCTGAAAGTTGTTACAAATACGGTACTTGTCTCTCACGTGTGACTCCCCCAAGCATTTGAGGCATCTGCTATGGTGGTAACTTACAGACGTAAGCCTGTTATAGTGTGTGCAGGGCTTAAACCCCAGAGACCAGGGAATACCCCGCCTGGGGTGAAGTCCCCGCTGGGACTCTAACTACCAACTACTAGCTACACTTAACAGCTACATAATGCTAACTACTGAAGACAAACTATGTACAAGGCCCTAAGGCTCAAAGTCAGTAAAGACTAAAACCGCTAGCCCTTGCTATGCAAGGAAATGCACTCTAACTAACGACCATGGGCGGTAAGAAGGAACTGAGAGGGCATAGGGCCAGCGGCGCCTGATATACCGGCACATAAGCGTGGCACTCAAGGGAGCGCCATAGCCGAGCCTACTGATACCTCTAAGGCAAAAATCTCCGACAACCACGCACATGGGCACACGCACACCTAGAATGGAATTGACATGAGCAAGCACTCGAAGAAGAACTGTGATAGCCAACACACAACATATTTTAATAATAATATTACCAGAGAGCATTTAAGTTATAGAGTTGTATTGCTATTGTTTGAAATGCTGTAAACAAAAGTAGTTCAATTATAACACTGTGGAAACACATCAACACAGATCTAAAATTATTTTTAAATAGTTCTTAAATGCCTTTTTAAAACCCATTATGTGTTTAAACTTAAAAAACAAAAATAGAAAGCACAAATTTCACCATATAATTTCTATAGACAGCACACACAAAAAACAGCGGCAATATTGTTTAGCCAACATTAAAATTGCTGCTATACTTAAAAAAAAATGTAGTTACAGGGTGGCTGCAGTTCTAAAAATAATGTTCATGGAAAAGTGGTTTACATTATAGGAGCTGTATATTCCTATAGCTGAGACTGTAGCAAAATCCACTGGAACTTGGGAGGCAGTGTGGTCTCATATTTGAACAGCAAGCCAAGACTGACAAATGAATGACTACAAGAACTTGAGCAAGTCACTTAACTTCTCTGTGATTCAATTTCCTCATCTGTAAAACATGTATAAAAACATCTTCCTTTATAGGGATAAAGCGAGGCTTAATTAATGGTTCTAGAATACTTTAAAATCCTCACATGAAAAGCCCTGTGTAAGTACAAAGTATTGAGTGACTGGTCCTGCATCCATTGCTACTCAAAATTCCTACCCAAGTCAATGGGTTGTTTCAGTACATAAGGAATGTAGAATCAGGTCATAAAGAGTGATGATACAAAGGGGCAAAAGAGTTGCTGAACGTCAAAGGCAGATTTAATTTTAAAAATCAACATTTCCAAAAGCGATTAGTGATTCTCGATGCCTCAATTTTGGGTACCCAGTTCAAGATACTGTAAAAGGGAGTTTTAGAACATGCCAAGCATCACCTCTGAAAATAAAATTCCTTTAAGTGTCTTAGGTTGGGCACCCAAGAACTGAAGCACCCCAAAATCACTAGCCACTTTAGAAAACCTTGGGTAAGAAGGTGAGTTAGATTTTGGTCCATTATGTCACCTAAAGTAAAATTTTGCCTAAAATGTTTTGGGGATATCATAAACATCCAGTTAAATAAGAATTCCTATGAATTCCTAGGATTGGCTAGATAGGATTGTGTTATAATTACTTTAGGAATTTTTTTAAAAATACAAATTTTGTATAACGACAGAGATATTCAAGTTTCAAAATTATCTATCAGAACTGTTCAGTCAAGTTTCTTTCATAAATTTGTATGCGCTTGTTATGGCCCAATTACATCTTAACATTCTAGGACTCAAAAGGAGCTCTCATGTTCTAAAGGTCAAAATTTTAGTATGTAATTACCCCCTGGGCCAGAAAGGTGTCTATAAGATATAGAACTGAGGTGAAAAAGAGTTTTGTCATTGACTTCAATGGGATCATGATTTGGACCTCTCTTTACATGTTTTAAAAAGGAAATTAAATTAAGGAAAAGAGAGAGAGAGAGAGAGAAAATACTTCTGTTCAAACACAAAGGGACAAAAACCTGACAATGCAAGGGTAAAACTAATGGTCTCTCTCCCCTTCCCCCTCACCCCCATCATGATGCAAGCTAAGGACATACCATCCATCACATCTTAGAATCAGATAGCATTTTTGGGGTCATGCTTCAGCTTGACTATTGCAACACAGGGTGTATTTAATGTAATTACAACATACTCCGTTATTTAAAAGCTGAGGTTCATAACAATGGCAACAATGCAGAATAGGGTAGGAGAGAGGCAAAGCTGTTTCTGCTGAACAGATGGCAGTGGATGAAGTTTGATGGGTTCAGTGGGACTGAGTAAAACTAATGTCCCAGAGGACAAAGAACAAGGTGACTATAACTAACAAGGCTCTTTTTCCCCCCGTAAGCTTCAGTCTCATCTCATGCCATCCTCGTTTTCATACTTCCACTAGCTAGGAAAATGAGAAACAGTTTGAAATCCTGGTGAATGCTGAAGTCTTAAATGATCATCCTTTGATCACTGTAGCAGTGGAGGATAAAGCATACTGAATTGTTTGCCCATACCTTCATCTATATATATAAGCAGCATTTCCTCTAATGTTGCTGAGGTCCATACTAATTTCCCAGCCTTTGAAATCTATTTTATTATTTTTTATTTGTATTATCATAGTGCCTAGAAGTCCCAGTCATGGACCAGAAGCCCATTGTGCTAGGCACTGTACAAACACAGAGCAAAAAGACAGTTCACGCACTCTAGTAGTGTAGCATATACTTTTCTTCCTAATCACATCCTTTTGTGACTCAGGCACCAGCACAGACAAAAATATATAAGAAAGCATATGGGTTCAAACAAATGTAAATCCACAAAGTGGATTTGTGTTCACCTTACCAGTTAAAGAAGCTGGAGAGAGAAGGTTTAGAGTTCTTGTTTCTGAATCTCTTCCTCGGACTACCATTTAAGGTTTGTTTTGGATAAAGAGTAGAAAATGCATGTATTGTGCTAACCAAATTAATGTATTTTCATATTCATTCTTGCTATAAATGTATGTTTGGGGGGTTTTCAGCTAAAAATAATTTTCTCTTTGCCCACAGTTCTGGTAATTGTGTGTGTGTGGAGGTGACAAATATATGGATCTCTCTGGCCAGAGCCTCATCTCAGAAGAAATGGCAGTTTCTTAGTTAGCAGAAAGTGGAGAAATACATTTTCACTACTTATGCTACCTAATTAGCTAGGCTTAGTGAAGAGTTCAATACAAGAACGGCCATACTGGGTCAGACCAATGGTCCCTCCAGCCCAGTATCCTGTGTTCTGACAGTGGCCAATGCCAGGTGCTCCAGAGGGAGTGAACAAAACAGGTAATTATCCTGTAACCCATTCCCAGCTTCTGGCAAACAGGACACAAGGTTTCATGCCATTTGGATGGAAAACAGGAAGTTGTCTTCTGTGGAAAAGGACAAGGACAATTCTGTCTGTGGAAATAGCATTAATCTGGTCTTGCCCAGGTAAATTTGATCCAGTTGTTCTTCGCCAGTTCCTGAAGTCTTGTAGGTAGATCTGACTGAAAATTAAAAAGTCTCCCATGATGCATTGCATTGTGGTCATGGAACTCACACAATGAACTATATTAGCTCAAGCCAGAGGAGAGACTACTGTGCATCATGAGATGTGTTCCAGCCTGGGAGCCCATCTCAGCAGAGAATGGGGGCAACAGAACTACAATTCCCCTGAGGTACTGCAACATATTCAGGCAGATGCCAATTAAAGTCAAACTGATCTGAAACGAAACAGTTCAATTTGACAAAATAAAATGTTTCAAATAGGGTTAATCCACTGGAAAAGAAATATTTTATTTAGATTCTCCCAATGGATTTTTTTTTTCAAAATTGACATTATCTCATCAAAAACTTTGATTTTGCAGAAACCATATTTTCCATCAAAAAAGGAATGTGTCAGAAAAGGCCCAAACAATTCTACTTGTAGGCAATATGTCATCTTAGCATGGATTTGTAAAGAACAAATCATGTCAAACCAATCTGATAGCTTTCTTTGATAGGATAACGAGTCTTGTGGATAAGGGAGAAGCTGTGGATGTGGTATACCTAGACTTTAGTAAGGCATTTGATACGGTCTCACATGATATTCTTATCGATAAACTAGGGAAATACAATTTAGATGGGGCTACTATAAGGTGGGTGCATAACTGGCTGGATAACCGTACTCAGAGAGTTGTTATTAATGGTTCCTAATCCTGCTGGAAAGGCATAACGAGTGGGGTTCCACAGGGGTCTGTTTTGGGACCGGCTCTGTTCAATAACTTCATTAACGACTTAGATATTGGCATAGAAAGTACGCTTATTAAGTTTGCGGATGATACCAAACTGGGAGGGATTGCAACTGCTTTGGAGGACAGGGTCATAATTCAAAATGATCTGGACAAATTGGAGAAATGGTCTGAGTTAAACAGGATGAAGTTTAACAAAGACAAAAGCAAAGTGCTCCACTTAGGAAGAAAAAATCAGTTTCACACATACAGAATGGGAAGAGACTGTCTAGGAAGGAGTACGGCAGAAAGGGATCTAGGGGTTATAGTGGACAACAAGCTAAATATGAGTCAACAGTGTGATGCTGTTGCAAAAAAAAGCAAACATGATTCTGGGATGTATTAACAGGTGTGTTGTGAGCAAGACACGAGAAGTCATTCTTCCGCTCTACTCTGCTCTGGTTAGGCCTCAGCTGGAGTATTGTGTCCAGTTCTGGGCACCGCATTTCAAGAAAGATGTGGAGAAATTGGAAAGGGTCCAGAGAAGAGCAACAAGAATGATTAAAGGTCTTGAGAACATGACCTATGAAGGAAGGCTGAAAGAATTGGGTTTGTTTAGTTTGGAAAAGAGAAGACTGAGAGGGGACATGATAGCAGTTTTCAGGTATCTAAAAGGGTGTCATAAGGAGGAGGGAGAAAACTTGTTCACCTTAGCCTCTAAGGATAGAACAAGAAGCAATGGGCTTAAACTGTAGCAAGGGAGGTCTAGGTTGGACATTAGGAAAAAGTTTCTAACTGTCAGGGTGGTTAAACACTGGAATAAATTGCCTAGGAAGGTTGTGGAATCTCCATCTCTGGAGATATTTAAGAGTAGGTTAGATAAATGTCTATCAGGGATGGTCTAGACAGTATTTGGTCCTGCCATGCGGGCAGGGGACTGGACTCGATGACCTCTCGAGGTCCCTTCCAGTCCTAGAATCTATGAATTAGTGAGGTTGGTGGCTGCATCTATGGAAAATGAGATATGTGTCTGGGTGTCGCAGATGTCTCCTTGGCAGTGAACCCTCTCCAAGTGGTCTTATGTAGACGCTGACGTAGAGGAAAGAGAGGATAAATATATGTGCACCTTAAAAGGTGAGGGCCTTTGGAGAAGAGGAGCGGTTGCGGCCATCACCACTCTTTGGGTGGAAAGCAGTGATTGGAGTTGTTACAATTCTGTGCTGTCTATTCCAGCTGTGACATATAGGAGGGTCTTCAGGACTTGGCAGTCAACTATGGCAAAAACTGCAGAGAGGTCAAGCAGTATGGGGCACTGAAAGGTAGCATCCATCTTTTTGCCCAGCTAAAATGAACACTGGCTATTTTCCTTCTTAAATTAGTTACTCAATCTACTGCCTTGTCTCTTAAGCAAAGGGTCTTGAGCCTAAGGTCTTGAACCCTGGTCCATAAGGTTCCTGGGGGGGGGGGTGGCGGGAGTTCATTACATGTCAACCCTCCACTCAAATTGGCATCACCTAGAACCAGGACTCCTTGAAGCCCAGCTTAGACAGACCGCTCCACCCTTGGGCCTCAATTAATGGAACACCAGAGCTCCTGATTGACTTGCTCCTCCTACTCAAGCCAGGAGGAGGACCAGGAAGTTATCTGTACAATGGGGCTTCACCCTACTTCGGACTACTCACCCAGCGCTACCTGCCCTTGTCTCCTGATTTTGACCTCCAGGTTTCCTGGCTCAGCCTAGTTCCTGGTCTCTGACTCATGGTTCCTAATCTCTAGCTCATCTCCTGACCCTGACCTCCTGGTTTCCTGAAAGGCCTGATCCCTGTTATCTGACCCTTGGTTGCTGACCTTGGTCCAGGCCTCTTGGGTCTTAACCCCCCCTTTGGTGCGGGGAGCCTCCCCCACTCACACACACTAACCACTAGGCCTGGCTGCCTACATCCCAGCCCTGACATGTAGCAGACTAAACCAAAAACCTGACTCTAAATCAAGACTCGGGAGCTCAGTTGATAGAAATATATGTAAACTATACCTACTCAGTGTGGCATTCTGCCCCCCTCTAGTGGTGGCTAGGCTAAGTAGAGATTGATGAACCTGCTACGGCCTTGGCTGTGAAAGCAAGCTCTTGTAGCTCAAGCAGTAGAAGCTGATGCATGAAGATCTAAAGATCTGAGGTTCAATCCTTGCTGCTGCAGACCCACCCAAAGGTACCTACATAACATATAATTATGTATATATCATAGAATCATAGGGTTAGAAGGGACTGCAAGGGTCATATAGTCTAACTCCCTACCAAGATACACAATTTGTTGTGTCTAAACCATCTGAGACAGATGGTTATCCAGCCTCCTTTTGAAAACCTCAAGTGAAGGAGCTTCTACAACCTCCCGAGGCAGTCTGTTCCATTGTCCTACTGTTCTTACAGTTAGGAAGTTTTTCCCTGAGATTTCATCTGTTGTCTTTTGAGCATTTTATATATGTACAAATGGTTATTCAGAACCAAGGCATATGTACTACTACATTTATTTTTAAAAAGAGGGAATTTGAGCTGTTTTAACCTTTGAAATCATGGTGAAGTGTGTAGTATTTCTCTTTTAAGTTAAAAAAGACTCACCAGTGCATTAACCAACGTCTTCAATCATTACCAAGTGTGACCACAGACATAGGACAAATTCCAGGTGAAATATTGCCATTTCCCCTTTACCCTCCAAATGTTAATAATCTATTCAAGTGGCTGTTTCTTCTAGATGATACTGAGGTAATAACTAATGATCTGCTAACTAGAGCTGAGTGAATAACTGATTTTTCAGTTCAGTGATCGAAACAAAGTGGGTTTTTTTGTTTTGTTTTTCCATTTTCTGTTAATTTCCAGGGGATGAGGGTTAATATTTTAAATGTAGCTAAATTTAAAAATGAAATGTCATTTCAAAACTAAAAGACAAAAATGTTTCCCTTGGAAAATGTCAAAATAAAATTTGTTGATTTTTTTCCTCAAAAATTTCTCATGATATTTTTGTTTGTTTTTTGGCTGAATTTATTTGCTGAATTTCACTTGAATTCATGAATAGTTTTGGTCAACCCGAAACTGCATTTTTGAGCAAGCAAACTGTCTAAAATAATTCACTCAGCCCTACTTACTGCTAACCCACTGTGATATAACATCATTCTCCAAACTACTAACCCTGGATGGGGTTACCTGCTGTGAATGATGTGTCAGAGTCAGCTAGCCAGCATCTTTGATGTGGTAACATCTGTCCCTATAGCAGGGACTTTCAGAGATGAAACCTCTGGGAAAAATCTCAAAAACACAGTGGCTCCCTCGAGGGCAGGTAAAAGCTCAAGTATCAAATATTCTCTTTTTACCTGAGATGGGTCCCCTTTATAACCTTCAGGGGAAGCGCTAATCTCCAAATTTTCTTTAATATTTTTTATTTCATTTTACACACACACACACACACACAGAGAGAGAGAGAGACAGTGATATTAACATATACCAACCATCCCCAAGACCATGATTTTATCTCCCTATCTTAAAATACACTCCTATATTTTTCAATATCAAGAGAAGTGCCTAGAAAGATTTGGGATATCCTTCCATGAACATCAGAAATCCACAATGATTTAAACGAATACAATGAAAGTGTAACGCACACGGCTGTCAAAGGTAGCCGTGGAGAGAATAACCATCTATGCTTTCCCTGCAATGCCATTTGCTACCAGAAAAATCTGCAAGCACTGAAACTGCTGTCTCCAATTCTCTGCCAAGTTCCCTTCCAGAGCGAAGGATTCAGGTGGCTTCATTTACTCCATTTTTGGGAAGATTTAATTTACTTCTCACGCTATTTAGTATCAGTATGATACACAAGAGTACTGATAAGAGACTGAATTTCATTTCCTGGCTACAGTCATTTCATATGGGGCAGGGTTACGAAAGGTCTCCTGACAGGGGTTAATATTCACTGATTCCACTGGCTACTATTACAGGGAACCCTGTCAAAGTTCTCTTGACCCATAATTTTATTTATTTGGTGATGGAATGATCTGCCCAGGGAGATAAGAAGTGAAAGTCTCTTTGGGCCTGATCCAATTCCCATTAAAGTCAGTGGAAAGGTTGCCAAGGGAGTTGAATCGGAACCTATAGGAGATCAACCTACGTGAAAAACTAGCTCCAGGCGGGGAACTGGACGAGACTCATAGAATCATAGAATATCAGGGTTGGAAGGGACCTCAGGAGGTCATCTAGTCCAACCCCCTGCTCAAAGCAGGACCAATTCCCAACTAAATCATCCCAGCCAGGGCTTTGTCAAGCCAGGCCTTAAAAACCTCCAAGGAAGGAGGTTCTACCACCTCCCTAGGTAATGCATTCCAGTGCTTCAACACCCTCCTAGTGAGATAGTGTTTCCTAATATCCAACCTAGACCTCCCCCACTGCAACTTGAGACCATTGCTCCTTGTTCTGTCATCTGCCACCACTGAGAACAGCCGAGCTCCATCCTCTTTGGAACCCCCCTTCAGGTAGTTGAAAGCAGCTATCAAATCCCCCCTCATTCTTCTCTTCTGCAGACTAAACAATCCCAGTTCCCTCAGCCTCTCCTCATAAGTCTTGTGCTCCAGACCCCTAATCACTTTTGTTGCCCTCTGCTGGACTCTTTCCAATTTTTCCACATCCTTCCTGTAGTGTGGGGCCCAAAACTGGACACAGTACTCCAGATGAGGCCTCACCAATGTCGAATAAAGGAGAACGATCACATTCCTCGATCTGCTGGCAATGCCCCTACTTATACAGCCCAAAATGCCGTTAGCCTTCTTGGCAACAAGACTGTTGACTCATATCCAGCTGAGCACACTGTTGACTCATATCCAGCTTCTCGTCCACTGTGACCCCAGGTCCTTTTCTGCAGAACTGCTACCCAACCATTCGGTCCCTAGCCTGTAGCAGTGCATAGGATTCTTCCGTCCTAAGTGCAGGACTCTGCACTTGTCCTTGTTGAACCTCATCAGGTTTTTTTTGGCCCAATTCTCTAATTTGTCTAGGTCCCTCTGTATCCGATCCCTACCCTCCAGTGTATCTACCACGCCTCCCAGTTTAGTGTCATCGGCAAACTTGCTGAGAGTGCAGTCCACACCATCCTCCAGATCATTAATAAAGATATTAAACAAAACCCGCCCCAGGACCGACCCTTGGGGCACTCCGCTTGAAACCAACTGCCAACTAGACATGGAGCCATTGATCACTACCCATTGAGCCCGACGATCTAGCCAGCTTTCTATCCACCTTACAGTCCATTCATCCAGCCCATACTTCTTTAACTTGCTGGCAAGAATACTGTGGGAGACCGTATCAAAAGCTTTGCTAAAGCCAAGGAATAACACATCCACTGCTTTCCCCTCATCCACAGAGCCAGTTATCTTGACATAGAAGGCAATTAAGTTAGTCAGGCATGACTTGCCCTTGGTGAATCCATGTTGACTGTTCCTGATCACTTTCCTCTCCTCTAAGTGCTTCAGAATTGATTCCTTGAGGACCTGCTCCATGATTTTTCCAGGGACTGAGGTGAGGCTGACTGGCCTGTAGTTCCCCGGATCCTCCTCCTTCCCTTTTTTAAAGATGGGCACTACATTAGCCTTTTTCCAGTCATCTGGGACCTCCCCCGATCGCCATGAGTTTTCAAAGATGATGGCCAATGGCTCCGCAATCACATCCACCAACTCCTTTAGCACCCTCGGATGCAGCACATCCGGCCCCATGGATTTGTGCTCATCCAGTTTTTCTAAATAGTTCCAAACCACTTCTTTCTCCACGGTGGGCTGGTCACCTCCTCCCCGTACTGTGCTGCCCAGTCCAGCAGTCTGGGAGCTGACCTTGTTTGTGAAGACAGAGGCAAAAAAAGCATTGAGTACATTAGCTTTTTCCACATCCTCTGTCACTAGGTTGCCTCCCTCATTCAGTAAGGGGCCCACACTTTCCTTGACTTTTTTCTTGTTGCTAACATACCTGAAGAAACCCTTGTTACTCTTAATATCTCTTGCTAGCTGCAACTCCAAGTGCGATTTGGCCTTCCTGATTTCACTCTTGCATGCCTGAGCGATATTTTTATACTCCTCCCTGGTCATTTGTCCAATCTTCCACTTCTTGTAAGCTTCTTTTTGGCGTTTAAGGTTAGCAAGGATTTCACTGTTAAGCCAAGGTGGTGGCCTGCCATATTTACTATTCTTTCTACACATCGGGATGGTTTGTTCCTGCAACCGCAATAAGGATTCTTTAAAATACAGCCAGCTCTCCTGGACCCCTTTGCCCTTCATGTTATTCTCCCAGGGGCTCCTACCCATCAGTTCCCTGAGGGAGTCAAAGTCTGCTTTTCTGAAGTCCAGGGTCCGAATTATGCTGCTCTCCTTTCTTCCTTGTGTCAGGATACTGAGCTCGACCATCTTATGGTCACTGCCTCCCAGGTTCCCATCCACTTTTGCTTCCCCTACTAATTCTTCCCTGTTTGTGAGCAGCAGGTCAAGAAAAGCTCTGCCCCTAGTTGGTTCCTCCAGCACTTGCACCAGGAAATTGTCCCCTACACTTTCCAAAAACTTCCTGGATTGTCTGTGCACCGCTGTATTGCTCTCCCAGCAGATATCAGGGTGATTAAAGTCTCCCATGAGAACCAGGGCCTGCGATCTAGCAACTTCTGTTAGTTGCCGGAAGAAAGCCTCGTCCACCTCATCCCCCTAGTCTGGTGGTCTATAGCAGACTCCGACCCCGACATCACCCTTGTTGCTCACACTTCTCAACTTTATCCAGAGACTCTCAGGTTTTTCTGCAGTTTCATACCAGAGCTCTGAGCAGTCATATTCCTCTCTTACATACAATGCAACTCCCCCACCTTTTCTGCCCTGCCTGTCCTTCCTGAACAGTTTATATCCATCCATGACAGTACTCCAGTCATGTGAGTTATCCCACCACATGAGTAAGTCTCTGTTATTCCAATCGCATCATAGTTCCCTGACTGTGCCAGGACTTCCAGTTCTCCCTGCTTGTTTCCCAG
The DNA here is from genome assembly GCF_002925995.2 of Terrapene triunguis. Lineage (NCBI taxonomy): Eukaryota > Metazoa > Chordata > Testudines > Emydidae > Terrapene > Terrapene triunguis. The sequence continues at coordinate 51,185,326 of NW_020664393.1, forward strand.
GCTTCTTGCATTTGTGTATAGGCACTTAAGATAACTCATCAATCGTCCCGCTTTCTCAGTATGAGACAGGAGTCCTCCCCTCTTACGCTCTCCTGCTCGTGCTTCCTCCCAGAATCCCATTTCCCCACTTACCTCAGGGCTTTGGTCTCCTTCCCCCGGTGAACCTAGTTTAAAGCCCTCCTCACTAGGTTAGCCAGCCTGCTTGCGAAGATGCTCTTCCCTCTCTTCGTTAGGTGGAGCCCGTCTCTGCCTAGCACTCCTCCTTCTTGGAACACCATCCCATGGTCGAAGAATCCAAAGCCTTCTCTCCGACACCACCTGCGTAGCCATTCGTTGACTTCCACAATTCGACGGTCTCTACCCAGGCCTTTTCCTTGCACAGGGAGGATGGACGAGAACACCACTTGCGCCTCAAACTCCTTTATCCTTCTTCCCATCTCATTGGAAGCCAGGATTCCACCCAGGAGGTCTGTTTCCAGGCCTGTTTTCTACTCTTGTTTGTAAAATTCATGTAATTATTTCATTACATTGCTCCCCTCCCAGCCCCCAAACAAATGTTTTAGTTCTCCTCCCTCTTTACCTCCCAATCCAACAATCCCTAAATATAAAAATCCACAGAACAGTGTGGGTAATCCAGAAATTATAGCAAACCTACCAAAAGAAACCAGGACCTGAAAAACCTTTCAGTATGAAGACAGCTCTCAATTTCTGATGAGTGTTCATAAATAAGAAGGAGACACATTATGAAAGACATCCTGCCAGTGCCACTTTAGCCACTGTTTGTTTTCTCCTCCTCTGTAGCTATTTTAGAGTAATGAGCTGATACTTTACATTTTGAAGGTTGTCCATGTTTAAAGACTTCAATAGTTTTTTTTCTAATTCTGTTTCTTTAAGTAGTGTATTAATTCCTTTTGAAATGTGATAAGTGCTTCTCCAATCACTCAGGAGTCAGCAAAAATAGGTAATCATACCTCATTTTCATAGAAAATAAATCAAATTTGTGAAGCCAGCTTCTGGAAACAAATGGGATTAGATGGGCAAATTTTTCAAAGGAGCCTCTCCGTCTGAGGAAGCTATTCTGCACACACATGGTAATTTTTTATTATAAGTGACAAATTTTCTTGCTCAAATTATAGGTTTTCTTGTCCAAACAGCATTCACATGTGCAATTTCAAGGCTTATGTGGGACTTAAGTGAGGGATTGGTCTTGTGCTAGCCCTCTGCTCAGGAGTGAATTTCACCTGTTGTTGGTGAGCACATTCTCAACCTGAATAGTCCCATTGATTTGAAGTGGACTACTCATGTGAATAAGTGCTCACAAGCCTGAGTAATGGCTGTTCACCATAGTGCTCTGTTGCACCTGCAAATGACTGTATGCACAAAGGTTAAGCCCAGTCACCTTTACTCAGGCCCTGGATTACACTGACTTCAAAGGAAATTGGGTCAGAATATGGATTTCAGGACTTCTCCTCAAATTAGAGGCCATGTTTTTGTTTGTTTGTTTGTTTTTTTAAAGTAGCCCCATAAGTTAGTGTCTTTCTGAGTTAAAATCAAACAACCAAGCAAACAGCCTGTTACCACAGTGAGTCTAGCCATTATTTTTATTTTGGCTGAGATGATACTCAAAAACCAGATACATTTTTCTTTGTTTTCCCATTACAATGTAGTATTAATTTCAGGCTAATTAGCCAATAGGGCTTAGTAACTCGTTCAGCATCTCATGTAAGTAATGATCGATCAATAGTTTTCTGATTGTTGGAAAACCACTAAGATATTCCCAGTGTATGGAAGATTGAGAAAAATTGTGAAATTTAAAACTGGAATTTGTTTATTTACATTAGTAAATTTTGTGATTTGAAAGAAACAGGGGTTAAAAAGAATTACATCACCTCAATTTCTAATTATAATAGCATCACAGTATTTTAGTTTATCAACTACCTAAGCATGCAGGGGTACATTTTAAGTGTGATGCTCAGGGATTTAATGGCCAAGTGAAAGAGCATTTAGGTGTATTTTTTATTAGCCTCAATCATCAATGTAGAAGGCAAGTGAATAAACTTTGTGCCTAGACTGACAGCTATGCACGGATGCATACAAGGATATCATGCATGTAATTTCCTACATGTTGTGCTAACAACTCACACACACACGTTCTCACTTTGCTCAGAAAATCACTGACTGTGAGAATCCAGAAACAAACAATATTTAAATGTGTGTTCTTACTGAAGCAAAGCTGCTGATTTGTTTTTCTTACAATATTTTAGCTGTTTAATATTGGCAGGTAGAACCTGACTTTAAAAATAAATTGGCAAATGAATTTTGATCATTATTAATACAGGAAAATCCTAATTTCCTTTGTGTCCATCTTCAGCAGCAGAGTAAGAGCTCCTGCTCTGACACGTGACACACAAGGCCATCACAGAACCCAGATGCCAAGCTGTGGAAAATACTCTTCCAGCAGCTGCATCTGGCTCCTTGGTGGGCTCCACAGGCAGTGAAGCTGACAGCTCTGAAGTTGCCTGTGGGTCTGTCATGTAGTTAGGCTGCTAGCTGAGCTGACTTATTCTACTCAATGCCATTTTTCTTTGACTTACCTTTGATCCTGAGATATTTGCATATTGTTATGTGCTTGAGAAAAAGTTCCTGTGTAAATCCCTCTTGAGCTCTCTGTGTTTATGCATTCTTACAGGAAGAAGAGGTGATATCCTGTGAACATACAGTCGTGATCTGCATTACTTGTGGTGTTATCATGCAGTAACCTCATCCACATACATAATGGAGCCTGTGTTAATGCAAGCTGATATGAGATGTCCTGAGAAATCACACAATCTAACAGCAGCCCTACAAACGACAAGACACGACCGTAGGTACCTTTCAACCTTCGCATTAATGTTATTCAAGTGCTAGTCCCCCGTCTCAAAGAGGCTGAGTTTAGGCTCCTTTTTTAACCTATTATTCTCATATGCACTAACAGAGGCCTAGAATACATTCTAGCACTGTAACTGTAAGCAAACAGAGAGAGGCAGGCACAGGGAGGGCACTGGGGGAAACAAGAAGAAAGGACTAAATGAGAGTGAATCATTCATGGTCAAAGAGTATCACTGACAGACCCAGCCCTAGAGAATACATCTCACACGCATGTGCCAACCATGCCCTTTTAGGAGGGCCAGTCTCTTATATATTTTGCTCTCTCTTTTTTTTTTTTTTTTTAGAGCAAAAGGTGTATCATTTTCCTCCATTGTATCTTCCCTGAAAGTTATCCCAGTATTTCACTGAAGTTAAGGGTGTCCCATTTCCTACCTTCCCCTGACAAAATGTTCCTGTTTAGAGCTTCCAAAAAATTTTAGGCTTGTATGGTAGTTGCAAGTATGAAATCCCTTTTTATTTTTTAAGCTCACTTGTTAAGTTAGAAAATCACATTTAATTTGGAGTAATTTCCCCTAAAAGACAAGGAGATATTTTGTCTTTGTTTTAGAACTCTGTTTTGTCTCATAAAATATTTGTGCCTACATTTAAAATCCCAGGGTACTTTAAAGTATAGAACCTTCTAAGGTTCCTCTGTTCAAGTCATGTGGTTTATTGTAAATGGCTTCAACAGGGCTGGCATTCCACTATCCCTGCATGGAGTGGATCCAACCAAACTAGGGTTGTCAATTAATCGCAGTTAACTCAAGCAATTAATACAAATTAACTAGATTAAAAAAATAGTCATGATTAATCGCAGTTTTAGTCACACTATTAAACAATAATAGAATACTAATTTAAATTTATTATAAATATTTTGGATGTTTTTCCTACATTTTGATGTAGGAAATATGTTGATTTCAATTACAGCACAAAATACAAAGTGTACTGTGCTCGTTTTATATTACAACAGTGCCATATGAATGCCTGTTCTCACTTTCAGGTGACATTGTAAATAAGAAGTGGGCTGCATCATCTCCCATAAATGTAAACAAACTTGTGTGTCTTAGCGATTGGCTGAACAAGAAGTAGGACTGAGTGGACTTGTAGGCTCTAAAGTTTTACATTTTTTTTTTTTACATAACTGCACTAAAAAAACCCCCAAATTCTATATTTGTAAGTTGCATTTTCATGATAAAGAGATTTCACTACAGTGCTTGTATGAGGTGAATTGAAAAATACTCATCTTTCTACAGTGCAAATATTTGTAATAAAATAATAAAATTTATAAAAATAATATAAAGTGAGCACTGACACTTTGTATTCCATGTTGTCATTTAAATTGGCATTCTATTACTGTTTAATTATGCAATTAAAACTGCGATTAATTACGATTATTTTTTTCTCTCTCTTTTTTTAATCTCGTATTTTTTTAAAAAATCGTTTGACAGCCCTAAATCAAACCCTTAGATACAGTAAACTGCCTAACTCTGCTTAAGGCTTACCATCAGCTAGTCTGAAGCTGATTGAGTGCCTCTACTCTCATTGCCTTAATGCTTGTGGTGGTGCTCAGTGTCCACACCTATATGAAACTGGAATTTATTGTGTACGTAACATATGGATGCTCTTGGGAGACAGGATAGAAACTCGAGGACTAGATCTGGGCTGAGTTAGAGCAGGTTTGCATGCCTCCCTTGGTGCAAAGCTGCCAGAACCATACTTCCCTGATCACTGGCTGACTCCCACTATGCAGGAAGGCCCTCAGATGCTGTAGCAGCTGCTATGCCACATCACTTATTTCAAGCTGTATGTGGAGTAATGGAACAATAAATAACGCATAAAGGCCAGCAACCTGAAGACGTAACTCCTTGTAGCCAGTGGGAGCTCTGCCTCAGTTAAGAAGGCAGTGATAGATTTGATCTAAACAGAACAACAGAAAATTCAGCCTGGATGCTATTTAAATTACACACTGCTTAAAACACATCAAATTATATGGTAAAATCTGTATATTTTGGAAAATATTATAAAAGTCTCTCTCCATACTTTTTACATAATAACTGAAAATACAAATTTACAGAAGCTGAAATTCTGTAAAATTGCAACGGCTGTTTTCAAAAGTGACATCTAGTTTTGCACTCCTGTTGAGTGCAGTGAGAGAACTGGGTGCGCTACAAATATATACTATCGAACTCAACATCTTGAGCAAACAATTGCAGGTGAAAGGTTAGAGCAGTGGTTCCAAAACTTGTTCCGCCGCTTGTGCAGGGAAAGCCCCTGGTGGGCCAGGCCAGTTTGTTTACCTGCTGCATCAGCAGGTTCGGCCGAACGCGGCTCCCAGTGGCCGCGGTTCGCTGCTCCAGGCCAATGGGAGCTGCTGGAAGCGGCAGCCAGTACGTCCCTCGGCCCGCGTCGCTTTCAGCAGCTCCCATTGGCCTGGAGCAGTGAACCGCGGCCACTGGAAGCCGCCATCGGCCGAACCTGCAGACACGGCAGGTAAACAAACCGGCCCGGCCCGCCAGGGGCTTTCCCTGCACAAGCAGCAGAACAAGTTTGGGAACCACTGGGTTAGAGGCATTGCTGAGGCCACTTTGAAAATGTGGCTTAAGTTGTCAGTGTAGTCAAGCTGGTTAAGTGACCTAGGTACAGTCTTCTGTGAATGCGTATGCAAAATTTTCACTACATTAATGAATGCTTATCAGGAGCAGAATGTAGCCCGTAGCACATGGCTATTCATACAATCATAGAAGATTAGGGTTGGAAGAGACCTCAGGAGGTCATCTAGTCCAACCCCCTGCTCAAAGCAGGACCAACTCCAACTAAATCATCCCAGCCAGGGCTTTGTCAAGCCGGGCCTTAAAATTATCTATGACATTTCAATTGCTTGAAAAATAAGAGAGTTTCAATACTTTTGTAGCAAGTTAGCAAAGTCTGCTTTGAATTTAGCAACAGCAAAACCTAGAAACAGCACTGGTGTCACAAGATCTGGGTGTTCTGTTTTCCAAGTTACACACAGGAAAAGTTTTAAATGTTGCTACGTTTAAACAGCACTCAGAAGTTAGCTAGGGTCCTCACAAAACAATTAAGAAGACAAGTTTGACATTCTGTACCTCGGGGGAACACCCAGCACCCCCATGTTCATCCTTATAATATGATTGTGTGATATCTAATGCAAAGTTTGTCATGTCGGGCCATGATACACTGAGCATTGTTGTTATAGTGATGTTACAGTTATCGTTGTCATACTAATGTTATAAGTTGTAATTTCATGTATATAGTTATGAGGCTGAAAATGTGTCCTCATGGCTTAAAGCAAGCCCAGGAAAAAACTCTCCAAGAGCAGAGAGGCAGTTCACACCTCATCAGGGCAGGTATGGGACAAACCCAGCCCAGCCTCACAGGAACAAAGGACACTGGCCTAGGCAACAACAAAGGATCTGTTGGACTTTCCAGTGAGTCACCCCGCTCCCTTTGGTCAGTTTGAGACTGCGATGAGGTAATGCTCACCTGACTCTGAAGGGGGGGGGGGAGGCAAAGCCAGGAGGGAAGAAAGAACATGATAAAAGGGAGAGACTTTGCCATGCTCTTCCTCTCTCTTCCACCTACATCTACAGACACCACATCAAGTGACTGAAGTACTGATCAAAGGGGAGAGCCTGGCTGAAGAGCAACCAGCCAGCCTGTGGTGAGAAGCATCTAAGTTTGTAAGGGCATTGAAAGTATTAATATCAGCTTGTGACAGGTTCGGTAACAGAGATCCCCTTGGGACTGTCACCTGATGTGTTGAAATTACCTCTGAGCCCATTTTCCCTGCCAGCTTGGGAATTCCAGAACCCTGTCTTGTTGAGCCAGACACGCTAGCATGCTGCAACACAGACCCCAGGTCTGGTCCACGCCCCCAAAGCTGCAGACTTAACTGAAAACAGCTCAGCAGGTTACCTGTCTCCAGCACGCAGACACCCAGTTCCCAATGGGATCCAAACCCCAATAGATCCATTTTACTTTGTATAAAGCTTATACAGGGTACATTCATAAATTGTCCCCCCTCTATAACACTGATAGAGAGATATGTACAGCTGTTTGTTCCCCCAGGTATTAATCACTTACTCTGAGTTTATTAATAAACAAAAGTGATTTTAATTAAGTATAAAAAGTAGGATTTAAGTGGTTTCAAGTAATAACAGACAGAACAAAGTAAGTCACCAAGCAGTCACACAGCTTAGAATGCGTTTTGTTTTTATTTCATTTGACCAAATCCGACTTGTTATGCTTTGGCTTATAATCACTTAAAATCTATCTTTTGTAGTTAATAAATTCGTTTGTTTATTCTACCTGAAGCCGTGTGTTTGGTTTGAAGTGGGTCAGAGACTCCCCTTGGGATAACAAGCCTGGTACATATCAATTTCTTTGTTAAATTGATGAACTCATATAAGCTTGCAGCATCCAGCGGGCATAACTGGACACTGCAAAACAGAGGTTCCTAGGGTTGTGTCTAGGATTGGAGAGATTGGCTAGTGTCATTCGGTTACACAATCCAAGGAGCAGCTTACATGCCAGAGGCTGTGTGTGAACAGCCCAGCTGTGGTGGTTCTCACAGCAGAGCAGGGCAAGGCTGGCTCCCAGAGTCAAGGACTGGAATGACCTAGCAGATCACCGGTCCAGACAACACCAGAGGGGAACGTCACAACAAGATCCTGGCCTCTAAACTCTTACAATCTAATGTAGACATGATGAGCCAAAGGTTCAAAAGAACACAGGTCTCAATGACCATTTCATTTAGGGGCTGAAATGAAATGGCCATGGATGCTAAACTCTTTGGAGCATCTGTTCCTATGTGGTAAAGAGGATAATACTACAACAAAAAGGGGGTGGGGGAAGGAGAACAGAGGTTACAGTAATAAGATTGAGCTAGCGTACAGCATGTTGAAAATATAAGCATTCACATGAATAAAATAAAAAAAAATACAAGTTACAAAACATTATAGTGGATACAACCAGACTCCAGAGCTACAAGATCTAATTGAACTTAACCGCATCAGGTACTAGGATAACATAGAGTGTGGGAATCCGTGCTGATAAACATTCTATGGCCATTTTTTAAAAAAATGATCCTGAGGTTTTGCAAATATGTGAGAGCTCCTAAAATGCTGCTTAAGGAGAATTGTAGAATGTGGGAACTCCCCTCCCCGCAACATTAATAAATGAATTTAAATCTGTGGCCTTGTCAAATAAAACGTCTCTGGCTCTATTTCATTCCTTTTGGTTCTGATGAACCTTCTGTCTTCTTGCTCAGTTACAAGCACACACACCCTTTCCTCTCTAGTGCTGTCCTCCCACCCCTTTTCTTTCTCCTTCAGGCCCTTGCCCTCTGTGTCTCCCTTTTCAATGAACTGTCTGTCTCTCCTTCAGAGCCTGTGTGTATGTCTCTCTCCCCCCCCCCCCTTCAGGAACATTTGTCTATTTCAGGCCCCCTCTTTTTTCTCTAAGGTGTCTGACTTTGCTGCTGCAGGCCTCCCTTTCTCCTGCAAGATCCACCACCTCCTAAACTTGCCACTTATCTTGTGTCACCTCTGGACCAAAGCTGCCATTGTAGCTCTGCCTCCCAGAGCCAGTGACCCACACCAGTGACTTGCTCCTTTGCCCTTCTTCTCTTCCTCTTCACCTGGCTGATATAGTTTGATTAACTGGGGTGAGTGAATCCTGTCAGTCAAAATCACCCCACACACCCTACTGCTACAGTCACCTCTTAAAGGGCAACGTTTCTAATGGAGCTCCAACCTCAAATAACTTGTTTCCAAAAGGAAATTTTGTGCCCACAACCATTCTAGTCACTTCCACATTTTCCATAATGAGTGCTTCCTTTATGGCCAATTAAAATACATGATCTACCAGTGCAGCATCCCGAAAGCTAAGCTGTGAATGCTTTTTGCTGCATGCAGACAGGAAGACAAATCAAGTTCTTCAGAGACAAAGTAATCGCTTTATTTGTATGAATATTGCAATTGAATTTGTGATGCAAATAGATACAGTATGTCATCACAGCTTCTGAAAATTCCTGAATGAATCAAGGAAGCTCTGGTTACAACACAACTATTATTAGTAACAAGCCAGCTGTCTCACCTTTAGTGTCCTAATTTTCCTAAACCAGAGACCAGTTCCCATATTCTAAACAGGATTTCTTTCTGGGAGGAGACACATTTCCTCCCCTGCTTTTTTCCCAGTTCCATTTACAGATTTTGAAAATTCACATTTTATTCACAGCTGTTAGAATCTGCATTAGCAAAACACATGGTAAAACATTTCATAGCCTAATCTGTGCTAGATATATCCAAAATGCTCTCAGAAGATAGATCTCTATGTAAAACAAATTAAAAGGAACATAATTTCTTTTGTGTCTGCTACATATACCTAAGACCCTCTTTCCAACCATAGCTCAACACTTGGGAGACAACAGTATAGCGAGGACTCGAGTGCTTTAACGCTAATATTTCAAACATCATTATCTTCTGCAACACACAGCAATTCTTGCATATGCTTTAAATTACTACAACTAGTTTTTCATTTTAATGAGCATTTCCCCACTGCTTCCTGACAGTAAATCCCAATAGAAGTAGAGCAAAAACCTGGCTTTTATGAACAATTCCCTTCAGAAAACTTGAAACTCCTGTCTGCTTATCTGATTAGTGCAAAAGACTGTCCCAGTGTTATCTGGGGAGGAGATGTGGGAAGGGCAGGGGGAGGGGAGAGAGACAGGGTGAAAACAGAGGGCACGGAAATACTTGTGAGGATCTTGATATGAATACAGTTCCTAATTTTTAAATCTTGCAGGATCTTTTTCCCTTTTCTGAACTCAGAGGCTTAGCTGCTTACTTGCTTAAATATCTCTAGAGCTAATTGCAGGAAAAGAAAAAGGATAAACATGGCCTTGATTGATCAAAAGTGTAGAAAGGGAGTGTAAAAATCTATTCACCGACCGCATTTTCTAGGAAAGTGGCATTGTGACATTTGAGTGTTCTTATGAGAATCTGCTGATCTTTGGTTCTGGGTGGAGGACCAAAATCTGGGGGAAGTCTCCACAAAATTTGGCAATGCTCTTTAAATGTGAGGTCTGACTTATTAGATGTGTTCACCTAATCAACTCTAAGAACACTGAAAGGAAAACAATACCTCACTAATAGATGCACGAGTGCACAATGGGATAAAAGTCATGTAATTATCATATCATACCACCCCTAATTTTGCCTATGCCACTAGGGATATATTTTAAGACAAGCTGCAGCACAGCCTCTCTGTTTCAAGCAAAAAGTACTGCTGCACAAAATGGGCCTCTACCTGCAAAGGTCAGTAGTTACATGCATATTAGCTACCTGATTTTTACCTACCATCGGTTAGTTATTAAATGTTACTCCTGCAATTCATTGTAGGTGCAAAAAAACTCTAGCACATTTTCATGGGCATGCCAAAGTGAGACTGGGATGCTGAAGGGTCAGTGCTTAGTGCACATGTGATTTCTTACCTTTGCCTGCATGTTGCTAGTCTGAGGTCCCCAGCTACCTTGTAAGACCTGTGGTGCCTCTTATTAAGCAGAACATCTTTTTACCAGTGTGACAAAAAAACATAGCTTGAGTGAAGTAAAGAAATACAAGACTGTGTCTAGCAACCATGAGCACAATTTTATATTGACACTACAGTTGCCACTTAATCATAACTGTACTTGCTGCAGGGGAATAAAATTAATGGCCCTAATTCAAAAACTCAGGCCTGTCCAGGAGAATCTCTGCTGGGCTCAATAATAGTAGACCTGATCCTTTCCAACGCTTAAATGTATAAACTTTTGAGCAGGACAGATAATATGTTGTAGAAATTGGCACACTGGCCCAATGGACAGCATACTACATATTCCTCCCCACCCCATCAAGGGCAGTGAAGAGCGTCTGGGGTTCACAGGAGCTCAGATCAGTGAGGCACTAATGTGACATACAGACACCACAGCTGCCAGCTTAACACACAAGGAACGAAAATCCGAACTTTTCTACTCCAATAACAGCTCTCTCTTTAAGTATGGTTCACATCCTGTTTTCAGACAAGCCACTAGAGGGTGAGACAGTTACAAAATTGGTAACTTTTGAGCAGGTCTCATTCTATCTAGCAGAGGATATTGGTGGGTATATTGCTGTGTACATAGAAGCCAGTGAAGTAGAAGTGTTAAGAAAAGAACTCTTGGCAGCTAGTATAACTTTGTAGATGCTTCATATTACACCCAGGACACTATCATTATATGCCATTATGTAAGTGGAAGTATGAGTTTGATGGCCATGCAACAATGAATTTTCTCAATGTATCACAATTGAAAATTTACTATAATTGCAGAGAACGATCATCCCAGGGGATTGATAATAGGCCTATCTCCTCCAGGTCACTGATTCAAACATAGACCAGGTCGCTAACGATCAAATGTTGTTAGCATCTGATGACTGTTCAATGGCCTACTGAAAGGAAAATGATTTGGTAGTCTCAGTCTGGTTCCCAGCAATGTGCTGTGCACACATCACTAAAAACATCCATCACAAATGGCACTAATTTGCACTAGCTTCCACAGACAAGCCAACAACAGTGCTCCCATTTTACATTGAAACTCTAGCTTTTTAGCTGACAAAAATTTCAGACACATCCAACAAAATTCTGACCCAACAGAAGGGGCCACAATTCCCATTGACTTCATGGGATGACTTTCCTGTTTACAGCAGGCCTAAATTGTATCCTCTACATCCAATGTATGCGTTGAAAATACTCATATATATTCCAGACAGGAAATTAATATTTCTAACCAATTTTAGATCAGTGCAACTCGTGCTTAAGGTAATAAGTGTTCATATCCCAGTGTTTGCTCCCATAAAATCCATGTTATACATTAGACCACATTCTGTGCTTTGAACTATACCCTGCACTGAAACCAGTAAGCAGTGGAGGAATGCCATGAGAGATTTTGCATCAGCAGGCAAAAATCCCTCTCAGGGTCCTCTAGCTTGCAGGAGGAGTGCATGATCAGCACCATCCTTTTGAAAGCTGCCCCCGCTGAGGGTGAGTGAAGGAAAGGACATGGCACTGCTTCTTTCCCAGCCCACCTCCCTTCTTTGGGGTGCCTTGTACCCTTGATAGGGATGATAGAGAAGTCCCTGTGCTCTCCTGAGTGAGAGAACTGAGGTTATTACCTTGGCACTTGCAAGAGAGATCGTTGCTCCTTTCCCTCCCCTGGTGAACACTCACAAGGTCTAGGGTTGATCTAGACCAGGGGTGGGCAAAGTTTTTGTCCTGAGGGCCGGTTAGGGGAGAAGGTCATGGCCCGGCCCCCACCTCCTATCTCCCCCCCCCCCCCCGACCCCCCCCCCCCCCCCACCCCCCCCCCCCCACCCCCCCCCCCCCCCCCCCCCGCCCCCCTGCCCCATCCACATCCCCCCGCTCCTGTCCCCTGACAGCCCCCCCGGGACTCCCACCACCCCATCCAACCCCTCCTCTCATTCCTGATGGCCCCCCCCGGGACCCCTGCCCCATCCAACCACCCCTTCTCCCTGTCCCCTGACTGCCCCCGGAACACCTGCCCGACTTCCCCCTGCTGCCCCATCCAACCCCACTCCTTCCTGACGCCCCTCCCCGGGATCCCTGCCCCCATTCAACCCTCTGTTTCCCCCCCGACCACCCCACCCCCTATCCACACCCCCACCCCCTGACCACCACCCTGAACTCCCCTGCCCTCTATCCAACCCTCCCTGCTCCCTGTCCCCTTACCGTGCTGCCTGGAGCACCGGTGGCTAGTGGCGCTACAGCCGCGCCGTCTGGCTGGAGCCGGGCCATGCCGCCACTGCACCACGCAGCACAGAGACTGGGTCAGGCCGGGCTTTGCAGCTGCGCTGCCCCAGGAGCTCACAGCCCCGTCGCCCAGAGCATTGCAGCGGAGCGAGCAAGCGAGCTGAGGCAGCAGGAGAGGGGCCAGGGGTAGCCTCGTGGGCCAGGACTTCGGGGGCCGGGCAGGACAGTCCCACGGGCCGGATGTGGCCCGCGGGCCGTAGTTTGCCCACTTCTGATCTAGACCACTGTAAGATATCATATGGTGTGGGAAATATTTTGCTAAATTATTTTGCCATTGTTATTGTCATTGCATTTACTGACTCATATTGAGTCACTTTTTAAAATCTTTATTTGCAAACAGTCAATGCATTGACTAGCAACCTAGCCCTGTGGACAGACCTCCCAGGTCAGAGTGGATTTGTATCCAAAGGGCAGTGTGGAAAATCTTATCTAGCCTTTCTTCTTGCAGTATCCATTCTGTAGATACACAGAGAATTTACATCTGTGGTGCTGCCCATCTAGGACCTTTCATAGGCACTAACATTTGGAAACAACGTTTTCAAGAAAATTGACAGGATTTATTAATTCTCAAGACATTTCCACTCTTCTCCCCTGATAGTATACTCTGGTAGTTGTATAACTATTTCTAACTTGGTGGTTTAAAGTTGTTTTCTATATTATAGATTAAATCATTTAGAGACACCACTTCAAGATTTCTTAAATCGCATTTTACACTGCTTGTGAGGGACATCTGTACTTCCTTATTTCTTAAGGCAATTATTTTTATTTCATTTTTGCTTCATATTTATTCATATATATTTTCTTTGATTTACAAAAAAAAATATTTAAAAAAGGGGACAAAACACGTTTTATAGATGCCACTGACAAGTTTATGGGAACAAAAAAGTTCTGTAATCTGTAAAGAGTAGTAGACAGGCTAATTTAAAGGAGGCAAGCTTTGAACCTGAAATAATGGAACCAAGTGAAGTGACAACAGGCCGGGGCAGAGTAGACAAATGCACAGGAATAAGGGGAAAATGTGATTGGTAGGTGTGATGTGCCAACCTATATCTTCAATGTAGCTATTCCAAGATATACGTGCTCTCACTATTAGGGTTAGAGCAGTGGTCCCCAAACTGTTGGATGTGCCCCCCTAAAGGGCCACAGAGGACATTCTGGGGGGGCGCATGGGTGAGGCCCAGGCAAGGGGGCGAGGAGCAAGCATCACCCAGGTCTGCTCTGCCCCCAGTCACAGCTCCATTCCACCCCCTGCTCCGCCCCCAGCCCAGCTCCGGCCCCAGCTCCACTCTACCGCCTAGCTCCAGCCCCAGCCAGTTCTCCACTCCGCCCCTTGCTCCCCAGCCCAGCTCTGCCCTCATTCCCTCTCTGCCCCCAGGCCAGCTCCTCACTCACCCCCAGTTCAGCCCCCAGCACTGCCTTCAGCCTAAGCTCCTCTGCTGAGCCAACAGTGCAGTAATGGGGTTGGGAGGGCACAGACGGATTCCATTACTGGCAAGGGGCAGCATGACAGGAAAAGTTTGGGTACCACTGCTTTAAAGAGAATGATGCAGTTGAAAGACTAGGGCACTGAAGCGACATAATGAAGGAGATGTGGTATATTTACTATCATGGAGTATCACAAGGGATATACCAGTAGTGACAGATTAGAATCTTTACAGAAATGAAAAAGTTTCTTTTCCTGTCTCTCTCTCTCTGTTGAAAAAAAATTTCAGTTGTGAAATGGGAAGCTCACTTTGATGCACACAGAAAAAAACACCCCAACACGGACACAAAAACCATCTGTTTAAGTTAGTCTCTTCTAGTATCTCCCTTTATTTAGCAAACCCTTGTGCTGAATGGTTAATAAACGCCAAAAACTCAAGATAAGCTACTGAGATTTCATTATAGTTAGATATACATGTATGAGCTCAAGAGGTAGCACAACCAGAAGATGGAGATTTGCCTTCCAGGGAAAAAACCTCAATGATCCATTAGATCATTTTCATGCCTAACTACTTTGAATCTACTCTCTCATTAAGCGATAAATACTTCGGGATACATTTGAAACCTAGCCTCTACCTTGTACATTTGCAGAAACGCATGTGCTTATATTTGCGTCTGTACTTAGCGTATGCAAACATGTGCTGAAGATTCTACCATGTTTGTTTGTGCTTAGTAACATAACTCTTGCTTGCACAAAAGCATTAGACCAAGAGTAATTGCCAGAGCTGAACACATAGCCCATGATGTCCATAAACAACTTTATGTTCTTCACACAGCACATTTTTTCTTGCTTATGCATATTATATTTAAAAGGTCTAAATCCTATTTCTCAGTTAGGAGTTGCCTTTTAACTTGTGCTGCTGCATGTTACTGTAACTTCTCCTGTCCACTCCTCTCCTTGAGTCAAACCCTCCTTAAATCCATCTGCCATGTGGGGTACAGACCCTCATGGTGGCCTAGCAACCAAGAAGTTAATGCAGGAACCACCAGCCAGTGCTTGACTGGCCGCCTCATAGCAGCTGGGAGAGGTAAAAGAGCTGAGAAGCAAAGGGCCAAGCAGGCTGGAGAAGGAAAGTCCTGCCCACAAGCCAGTAAGAGGCTGCACAAGGGAAAAAAACCCAAAGAAGGGATGACTGGATCTACAGGCTGGAGAATCCCACAGCACAAAGAGAGGTAGGAAGGAGCTCAGGGCACAGCAGGCATGGAGGCTTGATTCTGCCTGCCTGGTTTTAACAGTCCTGAGCTGGAACCCAGTGGAGTGGGTGGCCCTTGGTTCCCATACTGCTCCCTCAGAGACTTAAGAACCAAAGGGGTTTCTAGACCCCGTGAGGACCAGGACCAGCTGACTCAGCCAAGTACAAGAGGAAACACCTACCCCCGCAGGACTGAGACTAATACTCTTTATAGCCCAGAACGGGACTACCACAGGGACTCTAGCCAGAGGGCCTGACTGACCGCCAGGCCAGACCAAGTGGACTCCATCTGACAGAGAGGGCACAGTCACATTAGCACACCAGCTCACAGCCTCCTTCAAATGTTATAAAATAAAAAAATGACACAAAGATAAACCATGTTGTATTGTAATATCCATTCTGAAAATCTGTATGCAAGGCCACGTTAACGATAAAACAAAAGCCTAGCTTCTCAGATTCTAGACCTGCTTAGTGAGCTTTGCCCTAGCGATCATAAGCCCCTTTGCCAGCTACAGTTGCCTCTGTAGAGCTAGGGAGGGTATTAAATATCTGTAAATATCTGTCTGTTTCAACAGAGTCAGCATACCAGGTTCCTAGATAATGGTCGAAACCCAGAGTTACACAGTAGGGAATCCTGCTATAATAGCACTGCCCAGCATCGCCAACTGATATTGCTGTCAGCAATAGTTCTCGGCAGGGGGAAGGGGAGTGCAATTAAAAAGGAGGCATTGGGAGAACAAATATATATGTATAAATAAATAAACGACCACCAGAATCTGAACGCCAGAATCTATCAAAGATCCTGCATGCAGGGTAACATTAGCAAAGGGAGAAAATGATGCACAAAGGTATTATCGTAAGTCTGGATTACTAAGAGAAATTCAGAATACATCGATACTACATCTTTTGTGCATGTACATATATTATATAATATTTATCTAGCTCCTAACAGGTGTTGTGAGAATTAATTAGTTAATGTTTACAAAGTCTTTTGAAGACTAAATGCACCTGATAAATGCTAAATGTGTGTCTTTTCTTGTGCCTGATCCTGCAGTCTTACTCAGACAAAATGCTCAGTGGTTTCAATGTGATTTTTGAATGAGGAAGGATGGCAGGTCTTTGGCCTTTGTTTTGTTTTGGGTTTGCAGACAGGGTTTTCTCTCGGATTCATGAAAGCAAAATACAAAAATTAAAGGGCTGATTTAGCTTCAGGCACCTACAGCAAAAGAGGGGTTTTGGGGGGGCACAGTGGTGACCCCCGGTACAGGCACACATATAAAGGGCTCCCTTACTGCACTGTGTGGACTCCCATATCCTGGGTCACAGGCAGGGGGATGGGTTAACAGTAGAGCTGTGTGAATAACCAATCTTTCAGTTTGCCGGCCATTCTGAAAACAAAAATGGGGAAAAAAAATCATTTCAGGTCAGCCCAACATGAACATTTTTCGAATTACTTAGTGAGTCAAAAAGTAAAAAAGAAAGTTTGTTTGGGGTCAACCAAAATGGTTTATTCAACCCCCAAAGGAAATGTTTCCTTTTGTTTGAGAGGGTTTATTTATTTATTTACTGTTCTAAAAATAAAATTGGAGTAAAAAGTTGTTTGAAATTTGCAAAACCATAATTTCTTTTTCTTGTGGTGGTGGTGATGTTTTTAAATTGAAACAATTCAGTGAATTTGACATGAATTCATGAAACATTCTGGTTGACCCAAATCTGCATTTTTCAGCCAAAGAAAAAGAAAAACAGACGTTGAATAATACCTCATCCCAGTGAAGTCAGTGGAACTATTCACTGAGTAAGGTACTATCAAGGGCCAGATTCTGATACCTTATACGCAGTTAATAACTCCTAGTAGTAAGGAGCAACTCAACCAGGTTAAGAGTATTGGAATCCAGCTCAAAATGAGTAAAGAAGGTAGAATTTTGCCCTAACTAAATATATATTAGTCAGTACAGATCACGATCTATAAGCACTTCTTAATTCATTATGCCAACATGCACTACATTCACATGTAGTGAACTGTCTCAATGCTAGCAAACATTTTTCTTTGATGTACTGAAAACCACGGGTCAGAAATCTGGAATTTTAATTATTTGAAGAACGGTTTTAACAGACAAACTGAAGTACACAACGTCGGCCTACAAGTCTGCAGAGTGATGAAAATTAAAGAGATGGCGTGAATATGAAAAAAATTTAAGGGCTACTTTAAGTACTTAAAATTTCTCTTCTCTGCTTTCAACTTCAAGTATCTATGAAGTGTCATAAATATTTATTGTGTTTACAGTACACAGACATTCCTCAAATATATTTCAGTTTGGATGTGTATATTTGGTTATTCGACAGGCTTGGGTCTCAGTCCTGCTCTTGAAAATATGGGCACGCATTGCTGTGTACCTTGCCAAATTGGCTACTATCCGTATATGTACTTACACAGTAACTGAGTTTACAATTCATATAGCTGTGAATGCCGCATATACGTATATGAAAGCAACACCAAAAACCCATAGACATAAGCAGAAATTAACAGGCATATATAATATACTAACTTAGGGCTTGTCTACACTTACAGCACAGTAATGGCACAGTTTCACCTCTGTAGTGCATAGCAAAGACACTACCTATGTCGACAGAAGAGCTTCTCCCATCGGCATAGGTACTCCACCTCCTCGAGAGGCAGTAGCTATGTTGAAGGGAGAAGCCCTCCTGTCGACATAGCACTGTCTACATGGCGGGGTTAGGTCGGTATAACTCCATCACTCAAGGGTGTGGATTTTCCATACCCCTGCGTGACAGAGTTATACCGACATAAGTTTGTAGCACAGACCAGGGCTTACTGGATGTATGTGTTCTCTATTATATGGAATATGTTAAATCTTCTTATGTGCTCCCCTTCTGATTAGGAATGGGTCCATTTTACTACTTGATGCATAAATGGACCTACTTCTTTAGCTGACTGAGCAAAGGCCTGTGTTTTCTGGCACAAATCTGTAACCGTGTCCCAGGTACCATGGTTTTCAGCAAACTGCATATCTGTTTGCTTCAGGAATTGGGAATCTCTCTTAGCTCCTGACTGGGTACATTAACCACAGTTACTCATAAGAAGACAAACTCAAACTCATAAGAAGAAACCAAATAAAAACCCGCAGCTAGCCTATGCCAGCTGACTTGGGCTCCCGGGGCTTGGGCTGCTCGGCTGTTTAATTGCAATGTAGATGCCCAGGCTCAGCCGGGAGCCCAGGCTCTAGGACCCTGCGAGGTGGGAGGGACCCAGAGCTCAGGCTGCAGCCCAACCCAGAATGTCTACACCACAATTAAACAGCCCTGTAATCCACACCCCACAAGCCTAAATCAGCTGGCATGGGACAGCTGTGGGTGTCTAATTGCAGTGTAGACATATACAGAGAGGTTTGCTTCTCAGCATTTCTAACTCTCTCTCTCTCTCTCGCTCTCACACACACACACAGTCTCCCTTCTAAGAGGAGAATTGTCCCAAAGAGTTACAAGATCCATCTACCTCACTGTTTTAATCCAGTCCTTATATTTTAATCACCTTACTACTTGCATTGGTGAGCTAACCAAGTAGAGCATCATTCACTTAACCAGAGGCAACACATACAAAAATACTCATATCAAAACTAGTTAAGTTGAAGTGAAGACTGAGAACCCATTTCCAACTTAAAAGGAGGAACAGAGGTTAGAACAAACAAACACCATAAAGTCAGGAAATTATGAGATAATGTTAAAAGGAAAATAAATGTTTGAACATCTCAAAAGTCAAAGTTAAAGTACCATATAGCTAAGCCAACACTAGCCTCACCTCACTCAAGCACTATTCAGATGGCAGGTTTACATGATGGAGAGTAGAGCTGGGCAAGCAATGGTTTTCCTGTCTTGTGAGAATTGTTGATGTTTCAAACACTTTCCCCATCTTGAACTGGGACAAAAAGTTGAAATCTTGAAAAATTTCACAAACCAATAATAATTTTAAAAAATGGATCGGATCAAAATATTTTGTTTCAATAATTTCAACCTTATTTTTTGCCTTTATTCTCAGTATGAGTTAACTAAAATTTCAGAACTAAAAGTAATTTTGAACTAAAAACCCAAAAATTTTCATTTCAAAAATGTTGAAAAAAGGAGGCAGTTTCAAATATTTTTCAAGTCAGGAGATTCATCAAACCTGACCCTTTCTCGGAAATAGTTTCAGTTTCAACTAGTTGGCATTATCTGATAGAAAAAAATGTTTCATCAGAAAATTCTTAACCAGCTCTAATGGAGAGTAAATGGGAGACGGGAGCAAGACTGAACTTAGAGGGTGACTAGCTATAGGGGAAGACTGACAGCAGAGAGAAACAGAGATTCATTTCAGTAGAGCCCTCTGAGTTCAGTGGAGCACAAAGGGCATATTTGTAGATGTATGTGTGTGGGGGGAGGTGGGAGAGGGTGTCTTCCAATATGAGCTCAGCTAACTTGGAGGAAGCTGGCAAATCACAGGGCTTGATTCCTGACTGAAGTCTGGAGAAATGGTTGGGAGGCTTCCAAACACGTAGGCCTATTTCCTGTAAACAACTCACGCCCATTCAAAGAAACCAATAATATAAAATGTATTTCTACAGGAAAATTGTGCAGATCAGAAGACAATATGAATTTACAAAAAGTCACCTTGTGTTGTATTTTCCTTCATTCTATCCACCAAGTCTATGAATAAATTATCTCCATGACTGCTGGATCTCTGAAGCTCTGCAGGCATTCTGGGCTTCATAGCCAAGGAAGTATCCCATCTCCAACTGAATTAGTGCCCTTTACCTCCCACAATACTGATATCTTACTCTTCCACCTCTGGTCAGATAGGAAAATAATTCCAGCCCAGGAATTTGATCAACTAACGGCTGTGGTCATGGATAGGTTATGTTTTTTAAAGGGGAGCTTGAGTGCACAATATCAATGTTATTAACTGGGTCATACAGAAAATTACCATCTTAAAGAAACATACAACAGTTTTTAATATGCAGTTTAAAGCTAATTTTAATTAACACTCTCTTGTTGAAGGAGGAAATTCTAGTGATGCAATTTTGTGCCAAAATTTCTAAGAGTTTCTTTAGACTGGTCCACAAGCACAATTGTGCATAATTTTGAAGGCAACTTGAAACCATACAACACTCCCTTGGCTTTGGGTTTCATTACAAAGTTGGAACTCAGACCATGTTCATTGAAATGTCTGCTAATGTTCATGATGCTTCAAGCAAACCTGGGTCCAGTTTTGAGCTAACCTGGGCCAGCGAAAGGTTTTCCATTTAAATTGTGAAATTTGCAATTGTACGTTGTTTCTAAATAAAAGCAGGTGAAACTCAGAACTCTCACTTTAAGCTTTTGGGTTCATTCAAATCCAAAATTCAAAGTAAAACTCAAGGGATGAAAATTTGGTAATACCTGAAAATCCTTGACAATCACGATTAATGTTGATGGGAATGGGAGGCTGTTGGACATATACTCTGCCAATCATATGTTGTGACATATGTTAACCCCAAAATATTGTGGATATAGATTTTCATGAAAGTCTTTTCAATTTTTTATATACTTTTCACATCTCAGACTTTTCCACCAATACCATCATATAAACTAGAGATGAAAAAGATTTATTAGATGAACAGCTCCAGCCCACTGCCAGAGCAAAGCTGTATCCTATATTTCCCCATCATTTCACCAGCCCAATTTTAAATAACCTATCTGTTAGTAATTCCACCTTTTCCTTCAGAAGACTATTCCTCAGTTTAATTCTACTAGGTCTGTTGAGAAATATTTCCTGCTCCTAATTTTTCCTTAACTTTATGCTATTACAAAGACTATGTTTCCACTGCTTTGCAGTTTGGATCATGGAGGTGGGAATAGCAGCATGCACCAAAGTGCTGTGCTATTACTCCTCCGTGTGGACGCTACAGGCACAAACTAAAGGTTCCTAGTTCACATTAGTGTAATCCTGTTTAAAGAGGACTACGTCAACACAAACTAGGAACCTTTTAGTTCATGCCAACAGCATCCACACAGAGCAGTTACAGTGCAGAACTTTTGGTTGCGCACTGCTATTCCCACCCTGTGGTCTGAACTGCGGGGCAGTGCACACAAACCCTTAGTTATACTCCTTTGGATCACCATAAACAACTCCTCTCCCTCCTTTGCATTTACAACTTTAGTGTTTTACTTTTATTTCATGGTTATGTATTCAGCTGCTAGAGAAAGACCCCTTGTTCCTACCAAGTAGGTTAATTCCTCTGATGCTGTTTCACCACTTCCTGTTGTTGGAGACTTATAGATATTAAGGCCAGAAGGAACCATTATGATCATCTAGACTGACCTCCTGCCTAACACAGGCCATAGAACCTGACCCAGTGATTCCTCTGCCAAGCCCATAACTTCTGTTTAGGTACAGCATATCTTTACTGGATTTCTGTAACAATTAATATTTTCCAAAGGACCCTGAAAGATCCATTTCTATCTTTCCACTAGGGCCTTGAGCCCTGCAGCTTTGGTCAGAGCTAAGCCCTTTCCTTTCACCCAAATGGATTGTTTTGGGAGTGGAATTAGTAGGAAACCAACTTCTATAAGCAGAAGGCGGTAGAACTGTGACATAGACCCTGCAGGGAGGAGGGGAAGCTTCTGGAATCAAGCCCAGAAAAGAAAAGCCCTGAGTTGGGAGACTTCTTACATGGTCCTACTTGGATGAGGGTGGAAGAGTAAGAAAGGGTTGAGGGGGGAAGCCTGGACCAAGAGACTGCAGCAGGTGTTGTTTTGGGAGTTCCACTCTTCAGGAGGCAGGCAGAGACATGGGGAAACTCAGTCCAGAGAGACTCATTAAGCTAAAGACCAAAGAAGTGAGACATCTGCAGCACAGATAACCCCTTAAGACTTTAGGATCCTGATATAGGAAGAACTCTCATAACTCAAGGGCACAGTGCCTCTAGAGGAGCAGCTGGGCCTGCAAGCTTTAATATAAACAGGTGAGTTTTAATTGTTATTAAGCTTGCACCAATATTACACTGTAAAAATATATCAATCTTTTTCTAAAAATCATGGGGAAATATGTGCATATACACCTCTACCCCAATATAAAGCAACCCGATATAACACGAATTCAGATATAATGCGGTAAAGCAGCACTCCGGGGGGGGGGGCGGGGCTGCATGCTCCGGCAGATCAAAGCAAGTTCGATATAACGTGGTTTCACCTATAACGCGGTAAGATTTTTTGGCTCCCGAGGACAGCGTTATATCGGGGTAGAGGTGTATACACACAGTGGTCACCATTAAAGAGTTCAAATTTTACCTGTGGTTATACAGCATTACTGTAATGTTTGAAATATTCTTTACACTTTATCTAGGGAACACAGTGAATACTCTGGTAATACTGTTTAGTTACAAAGACAACTGAAAAGATTTTTGAGGGTGACTACCATGAAACACACACACGTACCCCCATGTATGTACATTTGTGATATCTATGTGATCAATTGAAAAGTCGCTTGAGAAACAAATTTTATCACATAGTTCTGCACTGTTGGTGCAATTACCCACAAATACATTATTTTGAGGAACTAAAGGCTAAAGACGTGCTTCTTTGACAAACTAGGTCTTGTCGCTACTTACATTTTTGAACCTGAATTTCTCATTCTAGTCATGAGCTTTTCAATATTTTAGTCCATCGTAATTATTTCATTAATCTATGAAGGATTTCACTTCATTTGGAATGTGGTGTCTGCTCAGCCACTACAGTTATTCTAGCCCAGGAGGAATATTAACATATTGACTCTCTGGCGTCTCCATGTTGAGGGTTTATTCCTTTCTGATAGATAAGAAATCTTGATATTGACTAAACTATAAAAGAGATTGTCAGATTCATGGCAGACTGAGGCAGCTATTCTAGAAAGACACTTTTCCTTCCCACTCCTAACTGTGTGTGTGCGCATGTATGTATATATGGATGCATGCATGTGCACTCACTCATTCGCTCTCTCTCTCTCTCTGGGCTTGTATGTCATTTGGCAGCAAAACGCTGATAAGACAATTAAAAAAATAAATAATTATCACATCTCTCCTTTTCATCCTTTAGAAGCGCTTTTCAAAAGCAGCCACTTTCATTTCAGTCCTCAAAGGACTTTAATTTTTCCTTTTAATTTTTGTACGTGGGTGGATGTGTTTGGTTCAGCTAAAAACAAAAATTCTCTCTAGAGTAACGATTTACACGTTTGCAACTGGCCATCCACATATTCATTCTCAGCTTAGAAAGAGCTTTCACACACTTGACAGCAGCCCAGCCTTGCCTGAAACAGAGACAGACTTTTCTGTTGAATTCTGTGCTCGGGGAGCTTAAATGAAGCTCATCCCAGTTTGTATTTGGTAGTGACTTAGGATCTAGTTCACTACTAAATGCTGTTGTAACTGTGACAAGTGTAGTTATATATTGTGGCTGAATGGCTTCACCCTCAATACACTGCACACACAATTGAGAAAAAAGCCCTTTCTCCCAAAGAAGGGGAATACTTGTCAGAGCAAATACTTCTGAACAGTAAATAATTACAAGAATACAGCGCTTCTCATCCAAAGTGCTTAACAAAAGCAGATAACCATAATTAACCCTGTGTTTTAGTACTCATATGAAGTATTATTAGCCCCATCTTACAGTGAAGGATAGCGAACTACAGAACAGTTATGTCCCTTGTCCAAGGTCAGGCAGCCAGTAAGAGCTTTAAGACAGCACAAGCTTCCCGAGTCCCAATATGGTGCCATGCTGCCATTTTCTTTTTGATTCTTCCAAATTTAAGCATGAGGAAATGCATTAGCCCCACTGTGTCATGATAACTGTATTATGTGGAAGTTGTATAAGATTTTACTCATTAGTCCAGAAATATTCTATGAATGCAATAGCTTAGAAATAAACCATATAGCTGGAGAAATGAGCAAGTACTGCCATAATGAAGCAGCTAAATCTCCATATTTCAGTAAAAAAGTAAATTTCACAACAGAAGGATGTACCTATTTGACTGCTTCTAATACACCTCATACACCACAGGTACTATGTAATAATGATAATGGGATTTACACATGTAAATAATGTGTAAAAGAGACACCTAGATGATTTTACACTTGTTAGTCTGTTACTGTGTGCAAATGTGTATGCCTTGGCATGTGGGAGCTATATGGTCTATCTCATTCCTTCTGAAATACCACGATTTAGTGAAATGGCTGAAATAACTCTTTTAATAGGGGGAAAGTGAAACATATTTTGAAATAGCTACACAGAGGGCACATTCCCAACTTGGTACCTGGGGGAGTCAGACCCACATCTGCTATTAATCTGATCAATGCTGCTTGGCTAGAGCGTGGAAGTAAGAATTAAGAATTCATACCTTAGACTTTGCTTGATCCCAGATGATTTAAACTTTCAAACCTGCAAGCCCTCTACATATGGAATTGAAATAGAGAATAGGAAAGAAATCAGTGATTTTTTTTTCTGGGGCAGATTCTATATTCTATTTTCAGCATGAATGGTGTGTCTTGGTGAATCAGCATGAGTGGCATCAGAGAATCAGTATCAGTGTTTTAGTGAATCTGGTCTTTAATGTTAGATCTTTAATGTCACTGAAAGGTCAATAGTTGGAATTGAATTCAGCTAGCTATGAATGGTATAACAAGTCTGGATAAACCTGGCTTTCCTTCATAAGGAATAAAGGAATTATTGGACAACAAAGCCCTCTAGACCAAACAAGCCTGCCTCCTTTAGGTTTATCTCTGCTCTGCCTCCCTGATTTGTTCTACCCTTTACAATTCCCTCTGTTTCCATATTTTATATATAAAATTTCCAAATGATAATCAAAGTTCTGCTGCTCTCCATTACCCTAATTCAGTTCTCCCATTATGCTTTGGATCAAGAAAAGGTTTGTCCAGGTTTATAAACCCATAGAAGAGACCAATTCACAGAAGACAGAAATAAGAGCACTGATTTGGCTTCACTGCTTTCAGTGGGGTTGAATTTGTTGTTCACTGATATTGCAAAAGCAGGGATAGGGTACTAAAAAAGTTTGAGACATATTCTACTCTCACTTGCACTTTGGGCAACCTCATGCAAGTCAGTGGGGTTAAACAGAGTTTTAATCAGGGTAGAATTTGGCCCAAAGTGCATTAGGAATCAAAAACTGTAATCAACTTTTGTTTACACATAGCTTCAAAACTCACTTATTCCATGAAGCTGATCAGTGTCAGTTCAGTACTCAAATATATTTGTTTAAATTTAGAAGCAACGTTGAAGGGAAGAAGGGGAAAGGTGTACCACTTGGTGATAAAATCCATCTTTTGGTAGCCAGTGCTTTATTTGTCTGGAATGCATAATTATTTTCTTTTTACACTGTAAGCGCTTTGGTTCTGTCTAGCCATGTGCTTTCTGTCACTGCCCAACAAGCAACACTACTTGAGATCGGGGTGTCAAACATATGACCCATGGGCTGGATCTGGCCCTCAGAACCCTTTCCTGCAGCTCACACCTTCCTCTGAAATTTACAAAAGGCGGCAGGAGGTTACAGATGCATTAACTTAAAAAAAAAAAAGTCTTTGTCTTTAAATTCCACATTTCACTTTGCTAGCTGAGCAACTTTTCACTCCCAGCCCATGGACTCTGACTGAATGGGTAATTGGGCTCTCACCACAGAATGAATTTGACAACCATGCTTAAGATGATGTGTTAATGACCAATTACGGAACCTGTACTCTTCCATTCTAGTTCACTACTTGGGTTGATGGCATGAGCACCTTGTCAGAGTGAGAAGCAAATATGTTCTTTTCAAAATTTAACAACAAATACAAATACAAAAAACAGACTGCAATACAAGGCCCCAAATCTTAGGCTAACAGGGAGATCCAGCCAATAGACTAAGAATTCTGCCCTTCCATTCTACAGACTTCAAGATCCGCTCCCCTGAATATGGACACCATCCCAAGTTTCCTCAGTAGCAAAGGTGTATGGGGAGAAACATCACAAAGAGATTAGAGAGTAGGAAGGAATGAAGGTGCCCCTTCCTCTCCCAGTTTCTCCAGGATTTTCTCAGCCACAGAGAGCTTGGCAGATAATTTAAAAAATTAATCATAAAGTCAACAAATTTCAGATTTTCTTGTTCACAAGATCTGAGCAAGAAGATAATGTTTTTCTAGGACTGATTAGTTGTTATTATCTGAAGAAAATGTTCTGCGAATAATTCTCTGTCTGTAGGTTGTTCATGAAGATACCGCAGGAGCCGAGCTCCTCTTCATTTTGGGCACAAGGACTTCAGCGTCTTTCACCTATTTGCTCTTTGATTAGGGGATGCTTGACTATCCAAACCCCCAAGGGACATGACCCTCTTTCAGATATTCAATGTTCTTCTGTATTACTACAGATTCCACATCCTGGACCTTTCTGCTTCTGATCATTTTCAAAAAGAAATTTGGTTTTCCTCCTCAACTATTGTTTGTTTTTAAACACTGATTTAATTTTTTAAAAATAACTGAAAATTTTACTCAGGACTAGATCTTGATCTCACCTATGCTGATGTAAATCCAGAATAACTGCATTGACTTCACTTGAATTCTCTTGGATTTACCTCAGTTTATATCCATCAGTAGATGTGAGATCAGTATCAACCTGTTGGGCTCAATTACTAGCAATATTTTTTTAAGGAAAAAAAGAAAGGAATAACTAGGAATGTAGTGTTTCTGTCAGTGTCGAGGGCAACAGAATTAACGTTATGCACTACTCTATCTCAGTTGTATGTGTGGTGACTTCATATGTGGGCTTCTGCAAAACGTAATATGTAGCTTAGATCTTGTCTGCTTATTCTCTTGGGACCAAACCCCCTCTTATATATGTTTTAATACAAATATTTGTCAGATCATAGTGAAATCCTTTGAAAAAGCAGGCCTGCATTCTGGCTGGTAAGATGCTAACGTCATGCAATTTGAAATGCACTCGGGGTGGGAGGAAATTTGTCTGCCCACCTTGTCAACTGATCTGATATAGATAGAAAATGGGGGTTTTCAAGCGGAGCAAGCCCTCTGGTCTCCCTTTCCATCTCCCACTCCCAAGAGGTGCAGGTCTTTCACTGAAAAGCTCTGGTGGAAGTGCTTTCACATGCCTCTTATTTCCATCAACTAGCAAGGCTGGCCATTAGGGAGCCAAACATAGCCCACAATATTTCAGCTCAGAGCCAGAATAAGTTACTTGACTCTTCCACACATCTGAGAGGTGTGTGTGTTTGGATCATGGCAGGAGGTCTAACATGCCCCTTACCTGGTTACACTTCTCTTTCCCCCTGTACAATGAGAGCCAGGAGCAACATATAGAGGTGTCATTCCTCAGCTTTGTGGTCTCCAAGGAGGGCTGTGCTATCACATATGGATGCAATACATGATAACCACCAGGGTTTTTTTTATAATTTGTGAGCCATTTGGGTGTCTTGCAATGGCACCAATAATTTCAGAATCTGGCTTTTTTTTTTTAAAAACCATGTACCACGTTCTGTCTGACCGATTCAGGACAGGCTTCCTACTCCTTTAGCAAGACATTACACACAAAGACTGTAATACTGGGGTTAGTGTTATGTTACAAATGCAAAACCTGTGGCTGAAACTGCAGGCTCCAAATTGCTCGGCCAACATCTGTTTGAACAGAAAATACAACACAGAATATTTGCCACCATTTCTTCTAACTTATTTGTGACTGTAGCAATCGCATCAAAATCAAAATGTATTTCAGCACTTTGCATATAGGGTGGCAGCACGTGTATCAACTCTCAGTGACACGGACGTTATATCACAAACTGATTATTTTGGCTGTGGCATACCTCAGTGGATCATCCTGAAAGTATGCAGTGTAGTTGTAGCCACGTCAATCCCAGGATATCAGACAGACAAAGTAAGGGAGGTAATATCTTTTACTGGACCAACTTCTGTTGGTGAGAGAGACAAGCTTTCAAGCTCTATGTGGCTCAAAAGCTGCTCTCTCTCACCAATAGAAGTTGGTGTAATAAAAGATATTACCTCATTGTGAAAGTACCATGTCTTTCTTTTCAACAAGACTTTTCCCACATAACATAACACATATCACTCCTCTCTTACATGTTGATATCCATTCAGTTTTGATCTCACAAAAGAGGAATAAATGAGGAATAAAAAAAGGAATAATTTTAGTTTATATCAATAATCAGTACTGAATTACCCTTGGATGCTTTACTGCATGAAGAATATTGTTCATATTACATCTGTCACATGTGAAAAAGCTATATCTATATATACAAATGCTATATGATCGAGCCAATGGATCCTCAATCATCCAGAAAGTGTCACAAATCCACACAATGTCCCTGAAAGCTAGATTTTATGTTTAGCTCTCTGAATTAGCTGAAAGATGTACAAAGTCACAAGTCGGCAAAGATCTCCCTTTTGTCTATGCCTCTGAGGAGGCTCCTGTGCATTGTTTATTCCAGCAAATATATATGACAACTTTCACTCATGAAATGTGGCACAGCTCTATTTGGTTGCAACAGGAGCATGTGAATAATTGATGTAAAGGGCTGAAATCTCCCAATTTGGGGACATTTATACACCCTTTTCCTGGCATCTTCTATTACCGGCATATTAGGCTGGTATCATTGTCCTAATGTGCCTTTGAGAGCACAAAAGTATTCCCAGGATGCTACCTTTTTGAGTGCAGACTGTAGCCAGCATCTCAAATGCAGAGGCTTTTCCATTTTCAGGGGCTAGGCACGCATGGATGTCAGTTCAGAATGGAGCCCCTTTCATGCAGAATAAATCTTCCTGTTGGTATACTGTGGTATGAGCCCCTGGTTCTACTTATCTATTCAAAATGTATGCTATAATTAGATATAAATTGTAAATCCCAAAGAGTCAGTGTAGTGGGGCGGATTGGCCACCCCCAGACCCGGAGGGGGAGGAGCTCCTCATTGAACACCGGTGGGTGGAGCCACGTCACACTCAACCCTCCCGCCGGAAGTCAGTGGGTGAGACCAGAAGTATAAAAGGTGGGCTGGAGAACTCAGTTGGGAGGCAGCCACTAGAGGAGCCAGATGCCTCCTGTGAGCCCGAGCTGGGAGGCTGCTGCAAACCCCAAAGGAGCCGAGGACTGGCCAGGACCACCAGGGCCATTTACAGACCCGAGCACGGAGGAGCTGCAAGTGCTGACGGAGGCCTTCTTCCCCGACGACCAGGATGACCTTCTACAGAGCCAGGTACACTTTGAGGGGGAGTTCGGAAGTGGCCTAGGGGTAGCTGACCCCTGTCTGGCTGCAACGCTGACAGTACGCAAGTCAGTGTGTTGCAGTCAGGATCCCCACTGACCTAGTGGCAGACCGCTCTGCCACTGCTAGGGCCCTGGGCCGGGACGCAGTGGAGTGGGTGGGCCTGTGTCCCCTCCTGTCACCCTGTCACCCAATCCGTGGGTGGCAGTCTCCCCCTCTCTTAGGCAAGGAGCCTGCGCTTGTCAGCCCTCCGCCAGAGCTACAAGCTCCGACTGTTTGCTGTTTGCAACCTGAGGCCTGAGCCAGAGACTCTTTGCTGCCCCGCCCCGACCAGGGACTGGGATTCCATAACTGTGTTTGTTTTTCGGCCCGGATCACAGGCCTAAGCTCACGTCTCCCATTGCCCCGCTGATTCCCCATGTCAGGCGACCCCCAGAGACGTAGTGGGGTTGATTGGCTGCCCACAGACCCAAAGGGGGAGGAGCTACTCCCCTCAACGGACTGCAGTCAGATATAGAGGCTTTATCAGTTTAGCCACTACCCACACCAACTGCACTTTCTTGGTTTAATTACTTTTTATTCTGATGCAATGAGCATACAGCTGTTTTTTCACCTATAAGTGTAGCATAGCCACCCATATTTTATTATGCAGTAAGTCTGTAAATAGTGAGTATACATATAACTGTAAAGGGTCAGCAAGGATTCTCCATCACAGCAATTTTAAAATCAAGATTGGATTTTTTTGTAAAAGATATGTTCTAGGAATTATTTTGGCCCGTGTTACACAAGAATTCAGACTAGATTATCACAATGGTCCCTTCTGGTCTTGGAATCTATGAATGGTAGCTGTCTTTGGAAACCTTCACTTGCGGCGACACGAGAAAGAAAAAAGAAGCAACAAACAGGCACAAGTCTTGCAGACACAGAAGTGGCCAGGTATATATGCATTCTGTTTCATATCAAGGATCTGGAGTGAGTCCTGTGTACAGCAAAGATTCCCCCATACCATGGTCCAAGACTGAGCCAAGCTGAGGCCCTGGCAGGCACAAAGGAGACAAAGAAGCAGCTACATCTTTCTGCAGAGTACAGCAAGCTCTTGTTGTTTGGGGAGGCTCTCTTTCAGCATGGCACAGTACTGTGGCACTGTGAGTGAGCTCTGGATTACCAGAGCTCTGGCTGCCCAGCTGTCCATGTGTTCCTCTCACCACACTGCTGCTAGGGGCACGTAGGGCAGTTGGTGGGCAGAAGCAGATTAAGCAGGCCAATTCTTTGCTGGATCACCATTGATCTTCTCCCATTGGTCCTGCTATTGCTATTCTCTTTCTCTCCTGCCTCAGACTCCCACAAGGGGAACTGGTCAAGGATGTGTGTGACTTGAAACTGGAATTTAGGGCATCCAAAGCAAGGGATGCAAATTTGAGGCTAAGGGCATAAGAGTTATTATTGCTGCTATTGTTATGATGTGGCAGCAGATAAGCCAGCCTGTTTCCTTCCAGGACCCTACAGTACACCCACAGCATTATGGCTTGTACACTATGATTACAAAGGGAATAAAATGCAAAGTATGCAAACACAAGCAGTAAGACAGCCAGATTCCATGTGAATGCACTCAGGAAGCAAGCCTCTATAAGCCAGCCTAATCAAAGTACAGATAAATCTAGTGATAGGCAAACCACAAAAGGCTCAGTATTCAAATACTCATCTGAACCTATAAGGAACCCAGCTACACCATGCTTCCATTTGTGTCGTCCCCCCCATACCTGTGTAGTCTTCACATACAAGCACACACCTATAAAAGCATTTCTTTCCATAGAGACTGAAGGATGAAACAGGCAAACCTCTTAGTTTTTAGACCATATCCTATTATTCAGGTCAGGTAGATATTGTCTTTAGAACGGCCTGGTGCAGAGGTTGTGTTACATTTAATTCTGAGAGGTAGAATGCTGAATACTGCACAGAGCCTTATTCTTAATGTGCACCCACAGGCAAAATTCCATGTGGGTGGATGAAAAGCAAACAGTCTTACGCAACTCCCAGACTACATGACGTTCACACAGCATCCTTCGTGAGCGAAAGCAGTGATTTCTTTTTTTCTCTGCTTTTCTCCATAGACCCTAAATTCACTCTTGAGTCATCTTTCCAACTCGCATCAAGACCTTGCTTATTGGATTTGTGCTATGAACTTCTATCCACTCAGGGCATTGCTCAGCCCAAGAAATATATTTCACCTGTGCTTTTGGCAAGATTCAATTCTAAGCTGGTACCTGACAGAGCAGATCAGCATATTAACACATGAACCCTGTCTGCACTATGGCATGATTTGTAGCCTCGGTCAGGCAGCCAGTTTTGTGGTTGGTCTGTTGTTCTAGATAAAAGGTGCTGCTCTTCGGGGTGGGGAGAAGGGGAGGATTACTCTCTGAGAGGAAGTGCAAAGCTCTCCAGACTGAGATTTTAAGAGATACAGCAGGACAATTTTTAGAACCAGTTACAAACACAAGCCCTGTTAAAAGACAGAGGGTTCACTCGTACCCCAACTGTCAATTAGACCCTTCAGTGTTTTTGACAACATTTTTATTCTCTCTAGTCAATTGCATGCCTCTAAATTTCCCGATTTGTCTTTTACTAGCTCTTTTGCATTCCTTTATCTTTCCCTTTACTCTGTATACTGCATACAATATATTCTCTCGTACATGTACTGCAGATTAAATATATTGTTATGTGTCTGAAAGGGAATCTTTGTTAAAACAGGCCTGATCATTTTTCAAAGATCCGTTGCCCCATTAAATGCCATTTTATTCTAATAAAATGCTATGTGCTTATCCAATATTTATAAATCTCCTAGCAGCTAGATCTCCAATATGTACAAATTGAAATTCAGCTTTAAGAAAAATAGCCATTACTTTCAAGATAGGAATCATAATACAACAGAAATGACAGTGAAACATATTATATATGTGGAGTTAAATGTATTTCCAGCTAATATTGTTAAGATGGTATCCTGACCCATGAATTGCTAAAAATCAGCTTAGTGCTGCTATAAGCTTCAAGTATTTCAAAACTAGAAGAGACCATGCTACTCGTGTCTAGGGAACATTATTATTCTTTCTGCTCCAAAACTATTTTGGGTCTGATTTTTTATCCCTTGGGCACTCAAAACTTACATTGATTTCATTGGGAGTTTTGGACATGTAGAGAATGCAAAATCAAGAGCCATATATTATGTTATTTCAATCATAATAAGTAAATAAAAGAAAGTAATAGTAATACCCATATGCTATTTGTTTATTGGGGGACATGGAGAGGCAATTATATTGTACTTAGCCAATAGCAAATATCTAGAGACTTTCCTTAATATGAAATATTTGTAATACATAAGTGTCTGGCTTATGACTTTATGTTGGATGACTGACTTCCTTTTATGTCACCTAAACTCCCCTGCATTCACTTGTCATAGCACCTTCTAGTGATGTCTGTTCTGGCCAACAGAAGTTTCCCCTTCTGTTGAACAGAGGCTATAAAAAACATATGGGCTTCAGGGCCAGGCCCTCTGCTGGTGTCAATTGGCACAATTCAATTGCAGTATACTGAAGTCGATGGAGCTAAGCTGATTTACACCAGCTAAAGATCTGGCGGGAGGCTAGAAAATGTTCTCGCTCTCTATTGAAATATTGCACCTATTGAAATGATGGATTATTTTCTTTTTTTAAGTTGCAAAAGGCAGGGAGATGGGTGCTATAAAGAAAATGCAGGCCTTGGTAAGAAAAGGTACCAGGCTGCTGTCAGACAAAGCAATGAGTATGAAAATATTACTACCACAACACATAGTGGACACTCCATTATTTGTTTTTCCCATTTTAATTACTTTCTTCTAAATTATTCACTTCTTTGACCTGAATTTATCCCCTTTACCCCTCTCTGCTTTACAGTCATTTAGCAAGGCACCAGTCTTCTACTCAGAAGAGCAGTCTCTTTCAGTCTCTACTTTTCTTTCTCTCATTCCCTTCTTTTTCTATGCAGAATTGACTGCTGATCCAAGCAACAATAAGTGAAGGGTGACTCATGTCCATTTCATCTGGTAACTTTCAGAGAATGCTAGTCTGATTCTATTAAAATCTATCTACAGAGTCTAATTCTGGCACTCTTATTCACATTAGGTCAGATAGTCGAGTACTTTATGGGTTCTTTGTGCCAATACAGGTCAAAAGCCACTAAAGCAGACTTAACCAGTCAACTAAGGACTTCTCATATGTAGGAGAATGCCTTGGTGGAACAGATTTGCCATACAGGTGCTTACTCCACTTCCATGTTAAACTTCTGGCCACCAGAAGAGGAATCATGGCTGAGGCAACCCTATGTCCTGGTGAACCATGGGAGTATGGAATGACTCTTTGGAGTTATGGACAATTAGCATAAACTAGAGCAGCCCTGGGGTTGCTCGCAATTACTTCAGGGACCAGATCATCTCTTGGATAGGGGAATACAACTTAGCTTAAAGCCACTTTTGCATACAGCCCTCTTGAGCTGCACTGAGCACAGCACAGACACAGTTCAGAGTAATATTTACCTATTCAAGTGGTTCCATTCTTTCAAAGAGACTACTCATGTAGTGAGATACTCTGCATAAAAATGATAAATTCCGTCTCTAAATGAATATGTATTTATGTATTCACAAGCAGTATACTTACATATAGATAGATAAATGCTTTCAAATGTATTGTGTATGTACACATGCACGTACATTGAGACATTGTGGGCTTGATTCTCCTGTCCTTAGCACTAACGTAAATCAAGAGTAACTAAACTGAAACCATTGCTGTTACACTGATATAAAGCTGGTGTGAGATATGTACCTATAAGGCCTAATTCTTCTCTCTGTTTCAGGATTGCAAGCCAAATGTGGACTCAATGGCAGACTAATATTATAATAAATATAAATAAGCACAGCATCAGGGTTCTTCCATGACTGGCTAATGTTTGCAAGACCTGGGCCTGTGAAGCCTTTGAAGTTCAACAAGCCTGGGCCTGGGCCTTCTCCTCTGCAAAATTTCTATATGGTCCTTGTGCCATTTCCAAGTCCTTTCTCTTGTCTACAGAATGCCACCAACTCCTGTTTTCCCCTGCAGGCGAGTTCCCAACCAAAGCAGTTTGCTGGTGCCTCACAGCCTTTATCACCTTCTCAGCTCATGCTAATAATGTTACATCATTTAAAAATGGGGGGTGGGGGATATCTTCTGAGGTAGGGCTTATGTCAGACCTGTGAACTCTAACTCCCATGAGCCAAAAAGGCAAGTTTCAATCACAATTCACTTAATTCATATTTGTGCTGCCCTGAAAATGTGTTTCAATAAAGGCTGCTGTGGTTGGTGTATGTCCCTTTGATTGCCTAGCTATTAGAATAAGCTCTACTCTAGACAGCTGCAGGGTCTGCAGGATGCTTTGCAGAAACTTTGGACTGTGAGGTCCACAAAGAGCTTTGTGTTCATGACCTCGGGTCGTTTTTCTTTTTTTCTTTTTTTTTTTTCTAGCTAGGAAGAAAGCTAGTCTTTTTACGGTGAAAACTGCATTCCCACTTTCTATTTTGTTTCTTATTCAGATACGATTCCCATTTAAATGAGTCAGTATTCATTTCCCCCAAAATGTGCTTTGAGTGATATTTGGGATATATTTTTACTTAGAGCCCTGCTCAATTAAAAAAAAAATGCTTTTATACAGGGTCCTTCATACAAAGTACCAAAGGTAAACCCTTTAAAAGAAAAGTAGAATGGAGAGAGAGAGAACATTATTGGCCTCAGCAACCCTGTGAAGCTCCAAAAGGGTAGGAGGCACATAGAAATAGAGTAGAGGGAAGGAAAGATGAAATGTAAAACATTCTGGCACACACAATACATAGAGGGGGGATGGAGGGCTGTGGTAATGAGGAAAGGGTTAAATGAGCAACATTTACAATCAGCAATAGGCTGAAGTAATGAATAGAAAGTCGAGATTGGAAGAGGAAGTGACTCAGCGGCTGAAAGGGAGGAAGCAAGAAGACAGTTCTGGACAGAGGGGGGTAGCACAAGTGAGTTGTGGAAAGCCACAAGAAGAGGACAGAGAAGAGACTGAGGATGAAGATGCTGAGCAAATTGTCAGGAAAGTAGGTGGACAGAAGGTCAGAGATGTACAGAAGAGCAGGTACAGAGAGCTTGGGAAAAGGAGACAATCTAAACTGTATTTGGAGACAGATTAGCTGGATAAGCCAATGAAGGTGATAGAGGACAAGTGAGATGGTCTTGCTTCCTGGAACAAGAGAGTAGTCTGGCCATAGCAGTCTGGATATCTAGACAATGCTCATATATTCAGCTGAATTAATAATGATGCTTTTAATCAGTTAGACTTAGCCAAAATGTATATGCCGCTTCAGAACGAGCCATAGAAGCCATGCCCTGATCTGGGGTTCCTGGAGTCAGCTTGGAGACAGTGTATATTCCTCTTGGACACTTTTAGGAATCAGTGTAAGTGACCAGCCCTTCTCATTGTGGAGACAGCTTTTAAATGTAAACTGGTTCCTAAGGGGGGATATTATAGAGGTCTATAAAATCATGAGTGGTATAGAGAAAGTAAATAAGGAAGTGTTATTTACTCCTTCTCATAATACAAGAACAAGGGGCCACCAAATGAAATTAATAGGTAGCAGGTTTAAAACAAACACAAGAAAATATTTTTTTCATTCAATGCACTGTCAACCTCTGGAAGTCTTTGCCAGAGGGTGTTGTGAAGGCCAATACTATAATGGGGTTCAAAAGGGAGCTAGATAGATTCATGGAAGATAGGTCCATCAATGGCTATTAGCCAGGATGGGCAGAAATGGTGTCCCTAGCCTCTGTTTGCCAGAAGCTGGGATTGGGTGGCAGGGCATGGATCACTTGATGATAACCTGTATGTTCATTCCCTTTGAGGCACCTGCCATTGGCCACTGTCAGAGGACAGGATACTGGGGTTGATGGACCTTTGGTCTGACCCAGTCTGGCCTTTCTTATATTCTTGTTTGTCACAGCCACAGGAACATTTTTACCTGTTATTTGTGGTCCCCAATGCAGCCCATGCAGCACCAGTCTTTACAGCACTTGAATCCTACACTTCCTTAATAACGATTTGTGGCTGTGAGGGAATTGGGGGTCTTCCTGGGTCACCATTTGATGCCAGAACTACCTCAAGTGCCCTTCTGCTGACAGCCACCTGTGCAGGCAAGGTGATCTCTGGCATAACACTTCAAAAATATGGGTTTCTAGTGACCTCAGAGACACGTGATTCCCTAATAATTGAAGTGCTCAGACTAATAGCCTCATTGGTTTAAGACATAAGGGAGCTGAAGGCAGGACACTGTCAGTGAGAATGGGTTCTTAATTTAAAGTTGCCTTTCCCCTTGGTTAGGAAAGCCCAGATTTGTTGACCATGTGAAGGATGAGTGAATGGGAGAGGCTGAGAGACCTCTGAATTTCAGGGAGGGGGCAGGAGGGGGGGAGAACTGGGCAGAATCTGGACATCATCTGATTTGTAGTGGAGTTTTACTGCTATTGGTCATGCACCCAGAATATTGAATGAATGCATTTTAACTAAATGAAAGAAATAAACCTCTCTGATGAAGTGTGAATTTGAATAGGAAATAAGTATTCCTACTGAGTAGGTATCCAGCATAAATATATCAGATGGGGCTTGTTAACTACAGTATCCTTCCTCCTATTACTTAACTTTATACTCAGGAAAAATAATTATATTTAAAATATTTTGTTTATTTTTTAAGTTAGCACCCCACAGACATTAAGAGGAGTTGGCTGCACCCTAAAATCTACAGGTTGATAAAGTAGCCACTTACACTGAAGTGTTTCTCTACTCCTTCCCCCTAGAACCTGTACAATAATTTGATTTTTTTGAAATTAGGATATTTTGGAGCTGTTCTTATTAAAACAAAACAACAACAAAAAAGCAACCAAAGTTAATGGGAGCTATGGGTGCTCAGCACTTCTGAAAATCAGGCCCGAGGTATCTCTGCTGTGCCACACAAAAAACAGAAACACCATAAACTAGTGGACACTTTGTAACTGTACTTTTAAAAGCCATTTTTAATGCAGAGGAACACACCAGCTTCTTTGCTGCATGATAACATAGCATAGCTGGATTTCAGCTGCATTTTTTTCAGTATCCTCCAGGTTTGTGACTACCCAGTAGGACATACTTTGTCATCTGCTACTGCGACACTGGACCAAATAGGATCAAACTTTTAATAAAGGGCAGGCCAAAGATCAAAATGTCAGGGCCAGTTTGCACACATTAGGGCCCTCAGTTCAGCAAAGCACTGAAACACATGCTTACATCCCACCGAAACCCTGGGCTGATTCAGCGCCCAGAAAATTAACTGAGTATACAAACCAGTATTTACACATGTAGCTGCTGTATTTGTATACAAACTTACAACATAATAACCTCTTTAAATAAAAAAAAAAATTGGCCCAATAGCTGTGCATATGTGTATTCAGTAGTTTATTCGTCCAATTTAATCTTACATTTTTGTATTCCTTTTCTAAATGTTGAATTAAGCATTCTTGAATTCGTGTTGTTTTCTGTCCCTTTGTGCCTTCAGGAAGAACTCAACATATTTTTCTCATGTTAGGTTTAACATACCTCCCATTTGTCTAACCATTACTGTAGGTTTTTAACTATCTTGTTATCACCTTTTCATTCATTTTGTTTTCATAAAGTGAATCTCATTCTCATGAAAGGTACTGGATTGAGAGCATTGTTAACTCAATATTCAGTACACATTCTGTTAAACCTCTGTACATTATGTGTGTTCATGTCACTTCTATGACTGAGAGGGAAATCCATTCTTCGTGCCTTTTCAATCCTTGGCCTCTCTACTGAAACTACCAACAAGGGTGCCAATTAATGCTAATTGAGGTGGTGGATTTTGTGATATAGCTTCCTATCTAGTAGAAATTTTACAGACACCATCAATTCATTTCACATAAGACCCCAAACAATTGGCAAATGGTAACTTCCAGTCACTCTGACACAGATACCTAGACTGGATTTGATCTAGGCATGGTAGAACTTTGCACCAAATCTGCAAACTTTTTTAGTTTGCGTAAGCACCTGAATATTTGAATTTGTAGCCAAACTATCTACCCTTATGAAAAAGCAGTGTAGAATTTAATAGCTGTCTACAGCATTCCATAGAAGGGGAACACTTCTATTAAATAAATTTCAAAATAAATTTCTGCCATTTAAAAAAAAGGAGCAGAAACACACAATTCTCTATCAAATCAATAGACTGCTAGAGTATTTTCTATAAGTTTTTAGAGCAATTTTCATAAAATCACATTGGTCTCTTCCTTTATTCAAAATAATAAGCATTTTCCATAGGGTGAAATATCCAAACCTCTTGAATTATGCAAGAAATCTGATGAGACCTTTCCTCACAAGATAACCATTCCTTTCTTCTTCTAGTTGGTCCAGAAATATCATACAATCTGTAGTCTGTCTCTCTCGTATTTTCTCAGATCATTTCTGATTTCAAATGCAACCAAGGCATGCAGAAGGAAATTAATTTTATATTTTTAAATTAACCTAATCTCAAGAAAGATTGAGTTTTGGACAAACACTTGTATTGGTTCTTGTTTTATCAGAGCTGCTTCACCAATCCCTAATTTGAACCAGAATCTAAAGGTGAAAAGCTGCCATCCAGTTTCCAATCATCCAAATTCTCCAGCCCTTCAAATTTTTACCTTAAAAAAAAAAAAAAGTTGAGTGCAATAATTGTAAATGTAATGGCTGCGAGGTGGAAATAGAAACATGCCTCATTTGCAGTTGTCACTATTTCTCCCTTGTTATATACGTCCTCCCTGTCTTGTTGCTGCCACAAAATTTCAATAGCCAAATTTCTTTCTCTCTGTCTTTCTCTCGACTCAAAAGCAATGCCAAGGTGTAAAGTAATCTGTACACCATATAAAATGCATACTTGAACTTCCTCACTGAAAATCCATATTGTGTTTCCTGTTGGCTGTAATCCATGTTATAAACATCATATGATGCTAAAATTATTCAGTTTATAACAAAAAATATTTATTGTTACCTCTACTCAAGACATACAGATCACCCACTACTTCAAAAGGGGGAAAAATGTACAATTTTCAGTAATTTAAGATATTTTAAATAAGTACACATTTTTAACAGTATTGCTAGTAACTTTAGCTGTATCTGTTACAAGCTTAACTGTGAGACTCTTGACATTGACCCCATTATGCATCCTTGCCTTTGGCTTAGGAAGAATGACTCAGGTCACAACCATTTATCTCCCACTAGAATTCAGACCACTTGGGATAATTGCTCCAGACAGCCATGATTCTCTACTACATAACAGAGAGGAACAGTATTCCTTTAAGGACTTGTTCCCCTTTTTTATACCAGAAGACGACCTGGCTTATACTAATGCTGATAGTCTCTATAGAGTACTTCATTTTTATGGCACTTTAATATTATCTTCAGAAATATTTTTCCTTGCTGTGTCTTTATACAGTAGCAAAGTTACACCAACCACATCAGCCTCTGCAATGCTCCTACAATAGCATCTGTTTGCCTGGGTCAGGAAGATTAAATTAATTAGATTCTGGTCTCCTTCACGAAATAAACTCTTGGCAGGTAATCCTGGCATGCTAGAAATTGCAAAGGACAATGCTAGTTTAATGGAATTTTTAACATGTAATTTACATTTCTTTCATAGAGAAAAACATGTTTGATAGGACATGAATCTGTACTTTCCTAGGTTGAAAAATAATTTCAATCTTGCTTAATATAGTTTTACTAAAATTAGAAAGAAACTGAGAATACAGTGCTATGCTAATGTGGGCCCTTTATATATAGATTAGATGGACAATCACCTAAAATTGTTACATGTTTGAAAGTAAGGCTTATTATTACAGACACACCATTAAGTCTGGAAGGGAAGAAATTAAAGAAGCTCAGGTCTGGGATATGTTTCAGATCATAGCTACAAAATTTGGCAAACCTGAACCCCATCCTCATCTGCAACATCAAAAGCAAGGCAATGTAAACACCTTTGCATTACAATGCCAGCCCAGAGGAGCCTACACTCTGGAAACCAATTCCTAGAGTGGAGGAGAGGGATGGAGCACCAATCCAACCATCTGCCAAAGTGAATTTCCATTGATTAATTAGTTAAATTATTCACTGCAAATAAATTTTCTAATGAAGGAAGCCCTTTTCTCTGCTTGCAAACTGACCCTGACTTCTATGAACATATTCTCTGAATAATTTGGAACAACAATTTCTAGCCTGTGGATTGTTCACAAACAGTTCAACTATTTGTTATTTGTGGAGTCTGAGTGGTCACATAAGTCACATGATAGTGATTCTCCATCCTGAGTGGAGCAGGGAAGAGAACCAATACCAGGTGACTAAGGTGACCAATCACGATGGTAATAATAAATATATGCCATAAACAGAGTTGACAAGCAACCCATAAGCTAAAATCTTGTCATGATATATTTGTTAGATAATTCTGAATAACTAAAATATGACCAAAAAAACCTAAGCTGTTTTCAAATAATTTACAAAGAATGAGCGAGAGAGAGGACAAAAGTTGCCAGATAAATTGTATATATATAGCTTTCCTTGCTGCCCTCATTATTTATTCCTGTGTAAACCTGCCTTCCATTCCAATCTCCTTTCCTGTTTTGCTCAAGTCATCTCTTCCTTTATCATCCCATGTTTTCTCAAAGGCCTGGACCATGTCAGTCTGTAAAATTCTGCTTTCCCATGGATATTTACTTTTGTTCTTCTTTGTTGTTCTCTTTCATCTAAAATAACAGTTGCTTTGGAATAAAAGTATTTGTGTTCTCTGTATATGAAGTTTTCAGAATGACAGTGAGATTGTTAAGCAAACATATAATAAAAAGCCATAAAAAACAGTCTCTGTGAGAGCACAGTGTGTGAGATTCACTCAGTAACAAGTGTCAGCAACTCTGGGAACAAAATTCAAAGCAATGCACATTGGAAAACATAATCCCAACTATACATACAAAATGGTAGGATCTAAATTAGCTGTTACCACTCAGGAAAAAGATCCTGGAGTCATTGTGGATATTTCTCTGAAAACATCCACTCAATGTGCAACAGTAGTCAAAAAAGGGAACAGAATGTTAGGAACCATTAGGAAAGGGATAAATAATAAGACAGAAAATATCATTATGCCACTATATAAATCCATGGTATGCCCACACCTTAAACACTGCATGCAGTTCTGGTCATGCCATCTCAAAAGAAGGTATATTAGAATTGGAAAAGGTGCAGAGAAGAGCAACAAAAATGATTGGAGTATTGAACAGCTTCCATATGAAGAGAGAGTAAAAAGACTGGGACGGTTCAGCTTGGAAAAGAGACAACTGAGGGGGGATATGGTGGATATGGCTATAAAATCATGAACACTTTGGAGAAAATGAATACGGAAGTGTTGTTTACTCCTTCATGTAACAGAAGAACCAGGAGGTCACCCAATGAAATTAATAGGCAGCAGGTTTAAAACAAATAAAAGGAAGTAATAAAAGGGGATGCATCACTCGATGATTGCCTGTTCTGTTCATTTCCTCTGAAACACCTGGCATTGGCCACTGTTGGAAGACAAGATACCATTGGTCTGATGAAGCATGGCTGGTTCTTATGTTTTTAAAAGGGCTGCTCTCTACAGACAGATCTAGTTATTAGAATTTCAGAGGTGCAGGAAATAATCACAGTGTCTAGATAATATAGAGAGAAATAATGTCCAAGAGGATAGAATGCTAGTCTGGGTCTGGAGAGATGTGGATTCAGTTCCTTACTCTACCACATGCTTCCTGTGTGATCTTGGACAAGCCACTTAGGGTAGGTCTACACCGTAATTAAAAATCCACAGCTGACCCACACCAGCTGACTTGGGCTCACAAGGCTTGGGCTGCAGGGCTGTTTCATTGCAGGGTAGACTTCTGGGCTTTGGACTCTAGGACCCAGAGAGGTGGGAGGGTCCCAGAGCTCAGGCTGCAGCC
The DNA here is from genome assembly GCF_002925995.2 of Terrapene triunguis. Classification (NCBI taxonomy): domain Eukaryota; kingdom Metazoa; phylum Chordata; order Testudines; family Emydidae; genus Terrapene; species Terrapene triunguis. Next base: position 51,228,117 of record NW_020664393.1, read on the forward strand.
CAAGGCTGAGCCCCGCATGCCCAAGTCAACTGGGACAGGGCAGCTGTGGGTGTCTAACTGCAGTGTAGACATACCCACTGTCTCTCTGCCCCTCAGTTTCTGTCTGTAAAATGAGGATAATAGCACTTCACTTCCTCAAAGGGGTTTTGTGAGAATAAATACACTAAAGATAGTGAGGTGCTCAGATAATGGTAAGGGGGGGTGATATATAACATGTACACAAAGGGGGGAGTCCTTATAAAAAGAAAATTATGGCACCTTATAGGTTTTAGTAAGAGAATTATAGTCCTCTGGGCAGCAGGGGGATATTATTCCTGGTATGAGCAGTCTGCTATTTGGCATAGGAATTTATTCCTGATTGGAGCTGAAATCATCTGCATTGTTTACTATGATTGGCTGTAAGGTTCATGATTAATGCAGATTTATTGACACTTTTGTGGTATGGAATAAGGTAGTGATTATTTTTCTTTCTGGTACTGATGTGGCCCTGATACAATTACATTTAGAAAAAGGGAAAGGAGGGAGTGGGATGTGGGTGTCAGACAATGTTAAAACAGGGAGAGCAGCAGGGGACAGAAGTCAGCAGAAACAGATCATCCAGACTGTTCATCCTGCTGGGATTGAAATTGCTGAAAACACTAGATCCAGAATGCACAGCTTCACTAATTCTCAAGGTATGAATGGTAAATGCTTTCAATTTGAAGCAACATTTACATACAATTTAGCAGCAGCAGTTCCAATCTTACTTGTGAGTGTGTGTATAAAAGTAACAAGCTAGGTTTATGGCTAAAAAAGGGTTAGGTCATGAACACATACAGCAAAGTCAAGGTGTAACTTGTAAACAAGCCCTCTGGAACACCTCAGAGTGCATCAAACAGCCCTTGGTGAAAGAGAAGCAAATAGCATTGAACTAGGTTAGTAGCATAAAGCTGGGGGGGAGGCGGGGGGGAAAGCATCACCTACTAAATCTTAGCTGTTCAGTTTCTTAATAAGAGTATAAACATTTTGCACATTATATGGACACCAGCAGCTTGAAAATTACATTTCTGTTGGAAAATATGCTCACTACATTACAGGTAGCACATAAAATTATGTAACTTTCAGAAACTGACAAAAAAAATTCTCTCTCTATTTTCAGTTTATTTTGTGCATTTGACAGAATTTTGTGGATGGTCAGTTTCAGTGTATCACTGTGCAGTCAGTGAGGCCTCAATCTGCAAAGACTTACATACAGACTTAACTTGAATTCATTGAAGCTACTAACATGGTTGAAGTTAAGCATGTGCTTAGTCTTTGTAAGATCAAGGTTTGCTTCACTTTTATCAGTCCCAATTAGGAAATGGTATGTTTGAATTATATTTATTTCATGCGTTAAAATAAGGTGAATTGAAAAACTTTAATAAATAAATTTTAAAACTTTAGATTCCAAATCAATAAGGGAATATATGTATACATTTTAAAATTACAACTGCATTTACCTTTTAATTTTTAAAGAATACTTAGAGATTTCCTCTTTTTCTTACTTGTCAAGAGCGGAGTTCAGTAGTCAGCAGGAAAATGTTCTGCGTATGGAACATGGGTGTTTGTTAGCACATCAGCCCTTTCAGGTGAAACCCTGAACATATGTCTTCAAAATTAAATGTAAAAGAACCCATTTTCAAATAGTTGGTTTAATTGTATATTTGTCGTTCAAAATGACTTAGGTTAATTCAGTGTTGCCCCAGCATGCTGCAGCCTGTATCTTGGCATATTTGGCCATTACTCTCTTCACGGGGCTACCAGGGGAGAGATCTAGCAATATCTGCCCAGACTACCATTAACTGGCTGACCTTTAGTCAGGTCTTCTATTGGCTGCTATCTAAGCTCTAAAGGCCCCTTTTCCTTCCCCTCCCCCCTCCATGGCTGGCCAGGTTGAATCAGGAGATATGAAGTGGGGAGGAGGATGTTCTTTCCCCCTCTGCCTCTTGGAACAGATTCGAATGTTCTTCCCCACCCTAAGTATGTCTTGCAAGATCCATGGTGAGCTCTCTGGGTCACCTGTAGCTCTGCAGATGCCATCCTTCTGTGCACTCTGCAGTCTTTCAAGTAATCTGAGTCTCCCTCCACTCTCCTGTAGCCTGGAGCTATACTGTGAGGTGACCACCCCAGTGAACTGCTGCCACCAGTAACCACCACCACCAGAATTTATGTCAACATTTTCTCACTGCAAATACTCAATATGGATCTTCAGTCAATTTAGGATTAGCCATTATTTTGCTCATAAACTTGTCTACCTCACCATAGAAATATGCTACTATGAAAAACATCACATAAACGACAGATTCTTCCATTGGTTACACCCATGCAACCTTGTCAAAATCAGCAGGACAGAATTTGGCCTTTTATGTGTGTGTCAATTTGTGATATCATGGCAAAAAAACTAATTAAAGGCCCTTTCCTGCATTTCATGTGAACCAAAAGTATCAGGTGGGCAAGGAATGCAGGATCAGTCCCTAACTAATGTCCTGCCAATTATACCCATCCAGATCATTAAGAGGGATCTTCCCCTCACACTTAGAATCACAGAATCATAGGACTGGAAGGGACCTTGAGAGGTCATCTACTCCAGTCCCCTGCACTCACGGTAGGGCTAAGTATTATCTAGACTTGTATGTTTGTATGTTTGTATCATTCCAGTTGGAAAAGCTCTTATGTTCTTATGATAATACACTAAGGATACTACACTGTAAAATTACAAAGACATAAATAAGTGCCAATAATTTTTTTGGGGGGGAAGGAAAGGATGTTTACAAATATTTTCATTATATGCAACATAATGTGTTTTTGGGGAGGAGGGAGCTGGGGTGGAAGGAATCTCTGAACTGTGAGAGAATATCCTAATTGACAGCAAAATCATCCTGTCAGATGGAATCACATCTTGTGGGACTCATAAAACAGTTAAGAACATTGCCTTTGCGTTGAACTTTTGGGAGAAGAAAAAAGGAGTGTCATACTTTCAGACAGAAAACTCATTTTATACACAGGTATTCAGAAAGAAAAAATTGGCAATTATAGTGATGATCTCATTGGAGAGGTAGTCTGACCTGGTAGCCCAGGAGAATAAGGGCATGAGGTACTCGAACTACAACTCCCATGAGGCACCATGGTGGCATTTACAAATGAAAATTTTAAGTTTCCAGCCAAAAAAATTGGGGGGGGGGTAATCTTTTGCTGAAAAATCTAAACTGTTTGTGGAAAAATATCCATTTTCCAATCAGCTCTAATGACAATTGTTTCTTCTTTATAAATAATTATTTTATTATCAAGATTAATCTAACTAAACAATAATCTTTGTAATACTCTATGTTTGTGTCATAAACATTTTACCTCCATTCTACATAGACCAAAATTTCTGGCTTATAGAACGTACATACAAAATTGGGAAATTAATCAGTGAATTTTTTCATAGCTGCAGAACACAATGTGTTATTTCAAACTGAAAACATAACTCTGTTAACAAGAGCCTTGCACGTTAAAGACAAGATATTAATGAACTAAGTAATGTATTTTCAACCAACCTGACAGTATTGTGTTGACATTAACTAGGTTTGGCAGAACTCAATTTATTTTATTTTTGTTATAATTTTGACAGAAAATATCAGTGTATTTTTAAGAATTTTTAGATATTTATTGATTTACATTTTCACAATTGCACAAAATTATGGATTTTAAACTGTTAGATTTGTATCAATTTAAATTTTCACAGTTACAGAAAATTACAGAGGGGAGGTCAGATAATTATATAATGACAGTAGATGTTGAGATTCAAAAAGTTTAAGCTTTATAACCATTAAAACACAATATACAAAGTAAATTTCCTCAAATCAAACTCTAATAAGTTCTCAAACAGCATTTTTTTCTTACTTTGCCTATCAGTAAATTTGTACTATTATCAATGGAACTATTTTTCCATCGATTTGTGTGTGTGTACCATGGTGAAATCAATATTTATCAACATTTACTAATAAAAATCTAATCCTTTCAAACCTAACATTAACAATGTTGAGTAGAAAGAGACAAAGGGAAAGAGTGGCCCTTGTAACCCAGTGTTTGAGTTCACAACTCCTTTAGCACATCAATGACCATTTTTCATTTGAAATGTTGGAAAGTGGGGAGAAGAGGAAGCTTCTATTTTTGAAGCAAACTTGTGTGGGATGTTAAATAATGAAGATCAGACCTGTCACTGAATGTTGATATATGAACATTCCAGTAGTTAGTGTCTGCTTATATTGACTAACACATCTTTTACTCATCTCTAGGGAGGCAGACAGCTCCAGGGACTCAAATTAGTGGTCTTTAAGAAAAGTACACTGTGCCAGACCAGCTCCTGGCTGGAGCTCTGCACCTGACTTGGCTCTGTGCTCATGGAAATCAAATTCTGAAGAGGAAAGTTGTCTCTGTGGGCAGCAGCCACAATATCCGCTCCTTACACTGGTGGAGTCTGATTTCATACCTTCAATGACCCACACCAGCACAGCTCAGAAATGGAGCTCTCTCTCAGTCAATAAGGATGGGAGTCCAATGAGCTGAAAGAGCCTTCAAGAGCAATTGGGGCTAGTGCTAGCCCTTATGTTAATCTTCCATCCCCCACTCACCTGCACCTGTAATACAGGGATTACTCTGAATGAATTTACCATCTCTCCCATCAGGTTACTCTGTTGGAACTACTGTTGCCAGGGCTATGACAGCCTTTGCTATGCTTGTGTGGGACATGCACAGGAACCAGGATTCTTGGAGGCCTGATAGAAAGATGAGCAACTACATTCAGAGGCTCCAGAAGTCAGGACTGCATAGCCTAGCATACCAGTCTGACAAACCTGAGGAAAGCTCCCCTCATTGGGAGTAGGGTCTGAACAAGATTTAGCCCTTTCAATTGAAACTTTACACACAAGTGGTCCTAGTGGGATTATTCTTCTGTATAAAGTGATTCACTTTGCAGAATCCAGCCCTTTGTTTTCTCCTGAAACTGCCCCTTTCTCTATCAAATTTTAGTAGCGAGCATGTGTGTGCAGAAAACCCTGTATGATCTGGTTATTTCTTCAAAGCTCTGTATAGGCATGATGGCATGCACTGCAGTCTTGCTCAGAGTCTAGGTGATTTAATACATTAGTGTTTCATCTCTAGAGACTTGGGCCAGATCCAGTTTATCAGAAAAGTGTAAATGAGTGTGGAGACCTTGCTCTAAGTCCTTGGCTTTACCTACATCACAAAACCACTGTCAGTCTCTGCTCAGGCGTGGCAGGGAGGTGCACCAGTGGTGTTTGTGAGGAAGTTTGCACAGCTTCCACCTGTAACATTAATAATAATATATGGAGATATCCTATCTCCTAGAACTGGAAGGTACCTTGAAAGGTCATTGAGTCCAGCCCCCTGCCTTCACTAGCAGGACCAGGTACTGATTTTGCCCCAGATCCCTAAGTGGTCCTCTCAAGGATTGAACTCACAATCCTGGGTTTAGTAGGCCAATGCTCAAACCACTGAGCTATCCCTCCCCCCTGAATCTAGCTGCTACTAATCATTCCCAAAATTATGACCACTAAAATGTACCTGCCTTCAAAATAAAACTGAGCAGCAGTGAATCTCTGAGTACAGCAAGCCATGATTTATACATACATTTCACACAGTGGAAGGATTTGATTTTTAATCTCTAAAGAAATTCTGACTTCTAAAATGTCCATTGGTAAATGAAAGATGAATTCATTATAAAAAGAGACAAGCATTTGTTCCTTCTACGACTGTTAACCCCAGTATTGTGCAAGAGCAGGGCAAGGGTAGTTTCTTTAAAAAGGGGCCCTTACAAAATGCTGCCTGTTTAAAGCTCATGTTAAGAACATGGTTTCTCTTTTGCAGCCCCTTCTCTTACGTTTCCAGTGCCCCTTGTACTCATGCACATGTCACTGCAACACCTATGCTCCTAACAGTGGAAACGTTGAAGAGCATTGTCTGAAGCAGAAGCCTAAACTCTCCTTGTGCGGGCTGGAGTGCAGGGATCATCCTTTCCCTGTTGTAGTGTGACCTAACCGCTGTTCTGAAATACTCCCCAACCCCAGGAGGTTGAAGCATAACGTGCTGTTCAGAGAGCGAACACCCTGATTCTGCTGATCAGTCTGGATCCCATTCCACAGAAAGTGCTGATATGGTAGCAATCACATAAGCTCTAAGGACTGAATTCTGCCCTTAGTTACACCCATGCCATCTCAATAAACCTTATGACTTTCTGCAGGGTAGAAACAGGACAGAATAGATTTAACTTTACAGTATTACTTTTGCTTGTATTACATACTGTAACTTACGGGCAGGGGGTTAAATGTCACTGCTATATAAAAGAAACGCCATCGCACATGGGCAAAAGAAGTTACTGAAAAAGCAAAAACAGCTTAAGTAAAATATGTGGATAATTGATAATGGCAAACATTTCCCCAGGATAGCTAAACAGAGGATCAGAGCTGAAATTCTTTGAAGTCAATGGGAGTCTCTCCAAGGACTTCAGTGGGCTTTAGGTCAGGCCCAAATGTTTTTCAAGCAGCATAGAGGAGGAAATTCATTTGGCAAATGAATGCCTCTCTTAGCCACCCCACCAGGGAGAAGGGGATATAGTCAAAGAGAGATAGAGGGGAGGAAAGAGAGGAAAACAAGGGGGGGAAATCCACTATTTTGTGTTATATCAGAACACAAGAGCTTACACTCAAGATATTTATTATTATTAATAGCTGTGACTCTTGTCTATCATCAAAGATCTCAAAGCACTTAGAAGAAACTTAATTAAGCCACACAACACTCTCTGTGCTAAGCATTATCCTTATAACTTTTATAGATTGAACCAGGTGCTCTACACCTCAGGTTCCTAAAGTCTATTGAAGTCAATAGGAGTCTACCCATTGACTTTAATGGACTTTTGAATCAGGCCAAAGATAGGGTCTCTGGACAGGTTGATTCATCTGAATCAGACGGTGTCAGATCTAGAAATACAGCCCAGTGGTCTTGACCCCATGTTTATTTGTTTTCACCATAAAACCACATCCTCACCTGAACATGAAAATTCACAGAAGTATTTACAACATAACAAGCACATAAGAGTGTTTCCTTTTCAGAAGGTAATAACTAAACTGGTCTGAAAAACCCTGAGAACTTTAGACTCAGAGGGTGAAATGCTGCCCCTATTGGAATCAATGACAAAACTCCCCTGGGACCAGAATTTCCTCCAGAGCTTATTTGCCCTGGTCATGGTTACTGCATACTTACACAGGAAGCAACACTTATGCTATTGTTGTGATATGGATCTTTATTAAATATTCAAATAATAAAAGGAAAGGGAAGAAAAAAACCAACAATGTGGCCTGCAAAACCACAGAAAGAGCTCTTCCTCTTCACCCTCACCCTAAATAAATCCTGCGTCATCTTCCTGCAGTCTACCCCCTTCCCTCCCCAGAGATCAGCATGGCTCTTCTCTCAGACTGAACACTACAGCACGTGTACATTTTTATAAGTGGAAAGAAAAAGAAAGAAAGAAAGATTTTATTTATGTTATGTTCCAAGTTGTGTCCTTCCCAGTGTAAACAAACAGAAGTAATAGCCTTGCTAGTCGGTAAGGAGTGACGTTGATTCAAAGAGGAGTGGAAGGGTTAATTTTCCACCTTTTCAATGGTTTGACAGACATTTTCTTTGGGTTTATTTTTCCTTCTGTGACACATGCATTTTGTGGTTTTTGGCTTTAGCTGGAGGGAATGAGATGCAGATGTGGGGGTTTCTGGCTGGCACACTGGTTAAAAATTCTGATTAAAGGAGCCAATCACAACAGAGGATTTATAGTAGCCAATAAAATACAGAGATTTGCCGATTCATGGTACAGAAATTTTGAAGTATTTGTAATGTAAATGCAGGTTCCTGTACTCTGGGCTGCCTGCACTATCAGAGTACAGATTCCCATCTGCTGCATGGTTATTGAGCAATAGCTGTACTGTGATAATTCAAATCAGACTCTCAGAACCAATCAATATGCAGAGAATTGCATAACTGGAAAAAACACTAGAGTTATGCACTGTTAACATATACAGCATTACTGCACTCTGATTGGCTCATACAGTTTGATTCCAGCACAATTTTTATACAGGATTCTGTAGTGTGAACACAACAAGCTCCTCCAAGGAAGTCTTTGTCTCTAGTATACTGCTAGAGCACCAATGTAAACAGGCACCTTTGTTTGCTGCAAATGTGCAGCTACAGAATCTGCCACATGATTTACCATTTGTTTCAGCTGCCACAGAAATTCTCCTTCTGTTGCAGAAATCCTTGGTGCTTTCAGATTTGCAACAATTTCACCTGCCATTGTGTTCCATGTCTCTCCACCAATTCCACTGCTTACTTTTCTTCCCCACTAATCTAAAGAATAAGGGCCCAGTCCCGCAAATACTCTCTAATGGGTGTAGACTTACTACCATAAGTTGTTTCAATTAAAAATACACAATGGGGTAGGGTGACCAGATAGCAAATGTGAAAAATTGGGACACTTATTTTAGGAAGTGAGGGGAATAGTTGAGTATATAAGACAAAGCAGGTAATATCAGGACATCTGGTCACCCGACAATTGGGATATGACAAAACTGTAAACACCAGACACAGAATCCCCCTTCTCACAGCCTACTGCTGCAGTCAGAGTGGAACCCTGCTGGAAGCATATCACTGCAGAGTTACTGTCCCAGAAACTGAGCCTCTTTTTTATTTTAAATGCATACAAGACCAAGTCCAGTAGAGCACTTAAGTATGTGCATAACTTTAAACACATTCATAGTTCACCCAGCAAGTAGTGAGCTATAGATTGGCTAAGAACTGGGCATACACTAACGTGTCCTATTATTTTTGTTACCCTGTCCTCCCCCACCCCGCCCCCCCACACTCACCTCCATCCACCTGTTTATCATATCTTGTCTTTTATACTGTAAACTCTTTGGGACAGAGACTGTCATTTGCTATATATATTTGCACAAGACCGAGCTCAATGGGGCTCTGACTTCGCTGATGTCTCTAAGCTCTACCACAGTATAAATCTTAAATAATAAGTAAGTTCCAATGACTTCAAATGAGCTTTGAGGAAGGAATTAATTTGAAAGTTGATTTCAATGGGACCACTAACAGGGTAAAAGCTATGCATGTGCTTTAGGTTTTACTGGTTGGGACCTTAGCTATTACCTTTAACTAGGAAGGTTTCAATTTTTATTGGTAAATGTTTCATAAACAGCAATTTCACTGAACACACAAACTGACCAAAAAAAAAGTATTTCTATCAATAATAAAATTTACAGATAAGCAAAGAAAAATGCTGCTTGAGAATTTATTGATTTAAGGATATTTACTTTGTGTATTTTTACATGCAAAGTTGCCAATTTGTGTTTTAACAGTTATAAAGCTTTAACTTTTTGAATCTCAACTACTGTCATTAAATAGTTATTGACTTACCCCTTCCATAATTTCCCACAACTATGAAAATTTAAAATCAATAAAGATAAAAAAGCTTAAAAATAATCAATGTTATCTGTCCAAATTATAAAATAATAAAAATCAAATTTTGCCAAGCCTGCCTTTAAATTTTGAATGAAGGTGTCTCTGTTCTATAAATTTTGTATTTAGTTTGGCTTGAACAATATTTTGTAGCCTTGTAACAATATTTTATTTCTCCAAAACTTTCCTTGGTTTTTAAGAATATTCACATTTCTAGGAGATTAAGCCACGATAGGGGACAGATTTTTCCCTTCCTGCATGCGCGTCCCCATTTTCCTTTTAAAAATCATCCCATCCCCTCCAGAAATTTTCCTGATTATTAAGATTTTTTTTATTTCAAATTATTTTTACTAGTCCATATGGACAACCAAATAACCACGTTCCTTCCAGTGGTGTTTTCTCCTGCCTGTGCTCAAATCTGATGTATGGGGTGCAAAAAGCCAACATTTGCACTTCATATCCCAAGAATGATCATATAATAGTAGCTTTTTGCAGCCTATAAAGGTCCAGTGGCACATTCCTACACTTTTATTTCAATGAATATATTTATTTATTTTTGTAAACATATACTCTGGAATGATTCTATAATCAACCAATGCTGCTGTAGAATTTTGCCATGGAGTATAGCGCTCATGTACAGCAGAAATCAAAAGAGTATTACCACAGATACCAAGTCCAATGTGTTGCAGAGTATACAGGGCCCAGAATATAAAAAAATGCTGTATAACAGGCTGAACTGGTTTTGGAAGAACTCATATTCAGTAATTCCAAACACAGATAAACCTGCCCACTTGTGTACAAAGCACATGACATTACTTGTACCTCACCTACCAGCACTTAAAGCTGCTGTAACTGACATTATGGACAATGGGCCTGCTTCTCCTCTTATGGGCTTCGGCGCGAATCATGATTAAGGCCATTGATTTCAGCAGAGAGTTACACTAGGGTGTAAAACAAGGATGAGAGGTGATTGGACCCGGCTACTCTAAACCAGCTCAGGCTTTGTCTTCACTGACACAAAGACTTTGCCTTCACTAGGTGAGGAGTTGGGGTGTTTTCATTTTTTTTTTTTTTAAAAACAGCAAGATAACTAATGCATGACAGTTATCTTACTGTAAAATCCTATGTGAAGACAAGGTGCGTGTAGTGTTTACCATGAGGTAACTAGGCAAACTCAGCACTATACCCCCTCCCTGTGGTTGACCTTGCGGTAAAACTAAGGTTATGTCTACATTGCAATAAAAGACTCTGACCATGACTTGCTCAGGTCAGCTGGCTTGGATTCCAGGGCAAAAAAATTGCAGTGCAGATGTCCAGGCTCGGGCTGGAGCCCAGGCTCTGAAACCCCATGATGTGGGGAGGATCTCAGAGCCCAGGCCCCAACCCAAGCCCTAATGTCTACACTCCAATTTTTAGCCCCGCAGCTTGCACCCCATCACCCCAAATCAATTGACCTGGGCTCTGAGACTTGGTGCCACAGGTTTTTAATTTACCCTAAAATGCCTTGTTTCCAGTGGTTTGAGCATTGGCCTGCTAAACCCAGGATTGTGAGTTCAATCCTTGAGGGGGCCACTTAGGGATCTGGGGCAAAATCAGTACTTGGTCCTGCTAGTGAAGGCAGGGGGCTGGACTCGATTACCTTTCGGGGTCCCTTCCAGTTCTATGAGATAGGTATATCTCCATATATTATATTATGTTTTTACAGTAAGATAGCTAACACCACACCCCTTTTTGTCAGTGAAGATGTAGCCTTAGAATACTAATAGGGGGAAGGAATTTATTTATTTCTTCCCAACATTGCCAAGAACAATTTCATTTTGACTCAGAATGCAAGACAGATGCCATAGGGTGTTAGGTGAAAAATAATTTTAAAAACTTTAAGTGTGCAAAGAAAGTTGATAAACTACTAAATGAAGTTTAATGTAAGAGTACTTTAAAATTGAAAAGTTGTTTGAAGGGCTGCTTTTGGGATTGTGTGAAAGAGGCTTTGTCTTTTTAAGGAGGTTCCAAGTTTTTAGTTTCCAAAACATAAAATCTCCTAAATAAAACGCCAAACCTGTTTTTTTTTTCCTTTTATTTGGTCTTGAGATATAATATCATATATCTCTATTTTACCTTCATACCCAGCCTTCTGCCAGAGTACAATATTGTTCCACAAGAGTTGATAAGCCACACTTAGAGTGAAATTCTTCTCTCAGTAACACCAGTGTACATCCAGAGAAACCCCACTGATATCAGTGGGGACACTCTGGGTTTACATTGGTGTTACAGGGAGAGGAATTTGGCCCTTAATCTTCTTTAGCTGTGACTAAGTCAAGTATTGTGTCTCTCTACAGTGCAATGAACTTACCTGTACACATTACACAGCAAATCAGGCAGCACCATACTGTTTACATTTTCTTTTTGTATTAGGCAGCTTTGTATAGTCCCTACAACTTGATTCTGTGAATTCTCAGCATCAACCAATAGCAATACAAAGGAAAGTGGTAAGAAGTAGGACATGGTGTTTTGATAGTGAGGCACTGGAATTAAGCCTGTTGTAGAGCAGGGGAAGCAGGTTGACTTATAACAAACTTGCATTCCCCTTAATATAAACAAACCAGATAGAACTAGGTTTGTTTGGGGTTTTTTGCTCATTTTATCCCATCCCTCTCTTGGATTCACACTGTTTTTCATACTGCCTCATTATACTTTAACTTCTGTGATTCCATGAAAGGAGTTTAAGATGGAGGAGACAAATGAAGCCAACCAGAATATCTCCCTGCCAGTGCAGGATTGATTCCTACAATATTATTTTCAGTGCAGTAGATGTGAGATACCATAGAAAAGATTAATCTTTCCTCCCCAGATGATTTTTAGGAAAAAGAGAAAGGGGGCATGGTAAAAAACAGAACACTTCATCTAGAGGGACCTGAGCTGTGTTTTACCTAAGAATTTTTGCTCCTTTAGGGATATTTTGAAGACATACTAGAAAACTACCCATACTAGGACAAATTGAAGTCCATGGAACTATGTCAGTTTATTCCAGCTGAGGATCTGGTCCTAGGCCTTATACAGAGTTAGGGAACCTGCTTTAAAAATCAATTTTGGTTTTGACATGTTTTGTCCAACCATCTTAGACAAGTCCAACATGCCCATCAGTAGACGCAAGTCAGGTTTTAACTCAGCTCTAACACAATTTGGCCCTGTTGCCAATGGTGAGCCAACCCATGTTGGAAACCAGTCCAGTTGGATCATTCATATTTAATGGTTCCCTAACTTTGTTAAAGAGCCACTCTAGGTGGTGCTTGAGGCTTTATTGGGAAAGTGCAGGAATTCTGACATTTTAATTCTAGACCCTGGTACAGGAAACGTCTACTGAAACATTTGTTCTGGTTGTGTGAAGTGGCACAACCCTTCTGATCACAATTTTTATCTTTTTATATTTCCCTTTTACTCTTTGTGGAACAAAATACCACCTTCTTTTCAATTAATTCCTCTTCAAATTATTTTATTCCCTGGAGTTCTGCAACCTCAAGTTTTTAAAAGGCGATATCTGCACCACTATGAGTTTTGAATATCACCTAGTATTCCAGTGCCTGATGTGTCTGCACTGTGTTGTCTGTCTAATATAGGTCAGATCTTACAAAGTAATCTGCCCATGCTGACTTTACACCTGCACAGAGCTTCCATCATTGCAATGGGACTATGTGTGGGTATCAGTGTCAATATGGATGAGTCCCTTTGCAGGATCCTTCTGTTTGTACAGAGCTGAGCACATGAAGATGCTCAAACTGATAATAGTAATATCGCAAATATAATTTCAGTGCAATGTCACAAGATGCACTGACTGCAAAATCTTCATTGCTGCACAAAAACAAAAGAAGAAATAGTGACTAATTTGTTTCTCTTAAGTCCCCTACAATTAATTATACTGCTGGCTATGAGAGCTCTCAGGTTATGTCTATACTACAAGCGCCTCAGCAGCACAGCTGCAGCACTGCAGTGTACACACTTACTTCAGTGACAGAAGGGGTTTTCCATCCTTGTAATAAATCCACCCCCTCAAGAGGTGGTAGCTAGGTCAATGGAAGAAGCCATCCATTGAACTAGCAGTGTCTACGCCAGGGCTTAATTTGGTTTAACTATGTCTCTGGGGTGTGAATTTTTCACATCCTGAGCACCGTAGCTAGATCAACCTAAGCTTTAGGTGTAGACCAGGCCTTAGTGACACACGAGAATGGACTAGTATTATCTTCTGATAATGTATTTTGCCACAAAAATATAGATGTGTTTGTTTGGGGTGGGACTGTTATTAGGAAGCTTAATAACAATAGATGCGTGGGATTTTGAGTCTGGGTCCATTAGATGAGTTTAATGAAAAAGTGCTACTGCCTCTGTACTAAAAAGCCATAGTGTATCTATATTGTCATGGAACATTGGACATTGATTTCATTTCACTGCAATATCCAAAGCTACTCTCTTATCAATGCCAAAGTCCCATACTGCTATCACATGGTAAATAAGAAATATGCATTTTCCTACTTATTCTCTTTTTCTGAAATTGATCTTTGGTAGCTGATCATCCAAAAAACAAAAAAAAAGTTGCGTTGTAGGCTTAGGTCTTTGTGTTGGTTTCATTGGAATAACACCCTAACCAGGGCCACTTATGCTAGGTACTGTATAAACACATATAAAGACACAGTTTCTGCCCCAAAGCATGCATCATTGAATGACATAATAGCTAAATAAACTACCCCACCCAAAATATTGCATTACCTGTGTTGTCTAGGCAACTACACTATTGATTCCATCAGCATTTGTAATAGTCTCAAAACCTTACACCAGAGCAAATGTTTGGTTTTGTCATGTTATTAAGGCATATTAGGTAGGAATGTTCCATTTCCCTCTATCATAATGTGCTTTAATAATCAAATTATCTCAAAGTAAAAAAAGCTACTAAGAAAACAGAGTAGAGAAAGGTGAGTTAAGTAAGCCAATTGCAGCTGGCGTAGAACCTGTCTTGGGCAAGTCCCTTAACCTCGCTGTGCTGTAGTTCTCACCCATGTGAAAAAGGGTAGAAACAATATAAACTACCCCAAAGGTATATTGTGAGTCTTAGTTAATGAATACATATTCATGCAGCACTTTGAAATCTTCAGATGAAAGACAAGAGAAATACAAAGCATTATATTATTTATGTTTTATCTAGTGCTTGTGATCTAGACTTCAGCAAAATCGCATGCCCCAGACAGTTACTGGTCTGTTAAGAAAAGAAAAAGATAAAGAAGCACTAACAGGCAGATATTCAGTTGCCCTCCACCTAGTCCAGTTACATGAGGTCAAAGTGGGTATAAAGTGCTGCCTTTCTGGTTTACTATCATTCCACACCCACTTTCCACTAGTGCAGATGACTATACACGTACCTTGTAAGGAAGACTCAGGACTTCAGACTCAAAGAAAACTAAGCAAATGGGAGAAATCATAAAGCAGAAGTGAATGGTCTCAAACACCACTCTGCTCAGCAGGTTTTCTTGGTTCATCAGGCAAACCTTAGTAAGAAGACTTACGCGAACACCTCTGATACTATTTTGTTTCTAAGGCCAGTGCCCATGTGGTACTGCCAATCAGAAAACACATCCAGAAGAAAAGTGTTAGTGCTTGTCACCAATCTGAGAAATCAAGTCATGCTATTTAACACCACCAAGGGCAGCCTGTCCATATCTCCCTTCCTCCCCGCCTTTCCCTGCTGGCTGAAGAAACTGTTAAAAGAACAAGAATAGCTAGCAGCATGTGTTAGAAATTCTCTTGATAGCAGCACTTGCAGACCTCTTCCAGTGCCACCATCAATTTCCAGAATATATCCTGGGTTCTGCATCAAAAAGGACATGCTGAAATAAGATACCATGGCCTAAAAAAGGGACAGAAAGGAAGAAAATCAGGATCAAACCAAAAGAAGTGTGCTGATAGCCCATCTGCAAAGCCATTTGTAATGGAAAAGCAGCCCAAAAGACAGGATCACTTGCTGATATGTGCAACTTGTTTTAAAGCAGTCTGATGCATCCAAGACTATTTTCTGTCTCTGTAATACAGTGAAGAGCAGGGGCAAACCAAGAACTCTTGCAGGTATCTAAACCTCAAGCAAAGTCCACAGTCATTGCATCCAAGCCATCACATTGATGGTTGTCATTCTGGAAAAAAAATATTTATACTGTTGAAGACCGTCAAAGACCCACTGTCCCTCCTCCTTTGTTCTCTGCTGAAGTGGGATTATTCAAAACCCAATTGCAAGAACAAAAATAGAGCTAATAAGAATTTAAGAATTTGAAGTCACTGATACCATTGGCACCTGTCTAATCCCAGCCCAAGCGACCTGAAATTCATTTTTGTGGAACCCACGAGTGACTTGGAGGTGGTAGAAGGTGTAGCAAGGTCTCTGGCTTAAGCACTTAGGCCCCAATCCTGCAAACACTTACAGACATGCTTAACTATAAAAGTCAGTAGTCCTATTAAATTCAGTGGGACTACTCACATGCATAAATGTTTTCAGAATCAGGGCCTTACTCTGTTATGAAGGATAGTCTTTTTTACTGTCTATAAATGACCGTCTAATTCTCTGAAACAGTAAGAATTCTCTCCACATATCCAGCAGATATTTGTGATTATTAATATTATGTCATATATGCATTCTGTGACATAACTGTGGGATCACCTCTCAAATCTGCCATGAGGTACGCATTGCTACATACATGTCTCTGATGATGCACATGCAAAATATATCATATGACTGTTTATTTACTAAGAGCAGTCCAACACTCTTGATTTGCATACTGAAGCTCTAATTAGGTCAGTGGATCGTCTGTACACAGTTTAAGAGCACTATGAGGCCCTGGGAGAGAGAGAGAGATTGGTAGTACTGGTTAATTAGCCAGCAAGATAAGGTCCTAACCATGATCAGGAAATTATCATGAAGTCTTCAATAGCTATCACTTATTAAATGTTTAATAAGGACAAAAAGTTACTTGCTGGTATTAAAAGCTGATTTATTGATACAAGTACACTAACCCTTTCAATAGACCACTGTTTTGATCATTAGTGGTTCAGTCTATTTGTAAACAGGTGCAATACCGTGCCTCTGGAGAGGACAGGAGAACATTTCTTGGCTAGCATTATGGGTGTTGAGATCTCACGGGGAAAGATTGTTTTTTAACTTACTAAAACCATGATAATGATTTATCAGAAAAAACATATTCAGTAATGAAACTTCAAATTCAATGTTAGAATTCATAGTTTTGGACAAACTGACAAACCGGTGAAGGCACCTGATTCTTAACAATGCAATTGATAAACCATAGATAAAGTAATCATGTTTCAGAAACTGAATTCTATTGTACACATTTTTAATGTAATAAGTTTAAACAATGGAGGATTGTGCTTTTGCTACCACTAATGTCAATGACAAAACTTGTATTGATTTTAATAGGAGCTGGATTGGGACCTTAATTCTGTTAAGATGGCTATGTAGATAGAAGTGTCTCCTTATTCTAAGGTTCATGTCTGGCAAACTCCTCTTGGATCAGTTACTACTGATCTTTTTGATATTCAAAAAGGCAAGTAACCATTAAATGTATGTTTAAGTACTAATTGAAACACTAGGTCAGTTTTAGTCACTGGCAGGGTTGGACAGAATATACAGCTACAATTGATTTGATAATTCCAGATTTCAAAGTAAATTGAGTTGGATTTGGCTCTATGGTAACATAATAATATAAATGCTCTGATATACGTGGAAGCTTCTGCATTTGTCTTGTTTATATTTTTCTACTTTCAAATGGACAGCACAAACAGATTCTACTGGCCTACTAGACTACAAGGTGGCAATGCTGCTTATGTCACACACAAAGGTCATAGATGAGTAGCGATGAGACAGGCCTTTCTGTCTGCACACACATAGTCAAGAGGTCTTCTGTCAATCAGTATATGCTGTATAACCAAAGCACACCAAAAATTTTACACTGGACACCATAATATCCAATAGCTTCCACAAACATGTCCAAGAGTTCTAAAAATACTCATACAACATACCTTGTCTGTGCTCATCAATATGGTTTCTAAAATATTTTTAAGGTATTTTACATTCCTTGTGAAATCTACACAAGTTCTCCCCAACGCAGTTTCAATATCATGATCGCTCTCTATAGCTGTACTTATTCCCTGGCATCAGTATTGTTCCCAGCCTTGCAGCACGTACAGCTTCACATCCAAACTTGGGCCTCTTACTCCTTGAGACAATGGAAGAATAATTCAGCATCCCTGAAACTGTCTTCTGGCACTCCCTACTTAGCAGCTAAACTGGCATAAGCTACTCTTAAATTCAGAAAATTAAGACATTTGATTTAGCTAATCATTCTGGGGAAGGAGATAAGAATTAAAGGGATGAGCCAATGGCAGTCAGCAGCACAAGAGGGCAGGGGAAACCCTTTAAAAGGTATTCCCTGATCCTTAAGCGTGAGTCTCTGCTGCAGCACAAAGGAATCCCAGAGCATTTGCTGTGAGTGAAAGAGATCGCTCTCCATAGTTTATCCAAATAAATCTGAGATGTCTTTTCTTATTTCATTGTGGGGGTTTTGTTTCTGTTTTTTGTTTTTTGTTTTTGGACTGAGCAAATGTTCATGAAGTGACAAAGATGGACAGGGTTAAATGCTGTAACATAGCACTTATTCACACCACATTAGGCAGAAGAACACTAAAATTAGGCATAAAATTTTATTCCCTTGGTAATATACTCCTGTCCTGATGAGAGAGAATGGGAGAAGAGGGAATTTCCCTTGGAAAAATAAAGCAAGCCATTCACAGATTAGATAAAAACTGGCCCTCTTTCAAGTAAATATTCCCATTCTCCCAGTCTTTGTGAAATGTGTGATGATTTGTATAACTATTCCTGTAGCAGAGACCAATGAAAACATAGGCCATTCATTGATCAGTCTGAAGGATCATCTGAATTACTGTATCTGTAGTATTTGCCTATACATTCTGCCCTTAAAAAGCCTAATTAGCCACAACACACAGGAGGCTATAGTATATTGTTAGGTCTTAAATGTAAAGGGCTAAATTCATCATTGGTGTAATACCACACAGATGTATTTGGCCCAAAATCTTACTATATATACACAAGGGCCTGATCCAAAATTCATTGAAGTCAATGTGTGTCTTTCTTTTGATTTAATTTGAGTGAGAACAAAAGAACAGCCTTCTCGGACCCTACCTAGCAAGTCATTTTTAAAAAAGTCCACAGCCTTACCCTGATTCTCCCCACCACTGCAACTGGTGATGAGCAACACTTTCCATAGACCCAGACTCCGAAACAGCTGGAGTGTTGCCAAATGAACATGCATCCATAGTATACTATGCCCTTTTTAATCAACTTCCTAATTAAAAAATGCCAGGCTGGCATGAAGTATGAGAAATGTAGGCTTCAAATAATTCACAAAATAATAGCCCCCCCAACACAGGGTAGGTTGAAAAATCTGTGATCTTACAGATGTTTATATCTCTGCACCAGGCAAACTCATAATCAATTTCCTTATGCCTGACCCTCAAGATGTAATAAATTTATCCAGAAGGAAACTGGTTTCAGAAACCTATTGCCCAGATGCATTAGACAGGTGGGAGTTTCAGTGAACCAAAGAGTCTACTGGCAGATGCAACATTGATTTCTGAATGTTCACAATCTACCAGACAGCTCCATGGCAGACTTGATTTGATGGCTCTCTATGGGGTGCCCTGCAGCCTTGATTACTTCCACAACCAGGTTGGCTAGGACTGTTACGTGGTGATTGTGCTTTGTGTTTTCAGCTTCAGTGTAAATGTATCTCTACAACAAATCTGATCTGAGGTCTGATCAGACTTAAAACCCAAACTTATAACTATGCTTACTGCTTTCATAACCCACTGTCTGAGCCCATTTAAGGTTGCCCTCCCCCCCTTAAATTCTTTGTCATTAAAATCTGCTGCTCTCACTCCGAGTAAGATGGTCATGATGGTTCTCATCAAAGCAAGATGTTGTAGAAATTCTATAGGGAAAATCTTTCTCAGCATACTAAATATATTTGCTTTGCTCATGACTTATTGACCTAAAGCATGCTTTATTTAGAGAACAGTGCAACACATGGGCTGAATGCTGATTCACCGCATGAAAATCTGGGTGCACTTCTATAGGTATTTAAACCACCTTTATTAGTATCATTAGGCCTTCTCATCACTTCTGGGGGGAGGAGGGATGAGGAAGGGGCGGAGGAGTCAGCAAGTAATTTATAGCCTTGAAGTTTTCTTGCATTATACTATCAAGAGCTTCACAATTGCATTCAAAGTTGACCTATGTGATGCAAACATTAATCTAGTTCAAATCAATTAAAATTACATACAACATTTCCACAATAATGTTCAGTGGTACAAAAATTTTGAAAAACTGTTCTGCCACCAGTGAGACAACTACAGTACTCAGAGTTCATCAGGAAATAGGTTCTGACATAGGAAACCTTCATTTTTAAAATGTGCATATATTATGTATTTTAAAAAATAATTTACATGCAGATTACTTATGGAAATGCTGATGGAACTATAACAATTCTGTATTTTCACTGCCTTAGTTAATAGCAAGATTGCTACACAGAAACAAAACAGTATTCAGAAGAATACTTTTCCACCATTCATGTAGCAAAGTTTCAACACCTGAATCAATATTTAAGATATTTTTGCTAATAATATTTGCATTTGATTAAAATAGTTCCTTTTTATATACTCAGCTCTTTACCCTTAAAATGAAATGAAACCAAAAGGGGGGGGGGGAACTAGTCACCTATAAATCCAGAGAAATAATAAACCAATAAATATATTTTAAGTCTCTCTTCCTCTTTTATTTGTCTTTATATCCATACAGTAGTTTGATTCTATAATTCATAAAAGATGCAGTACTGCAGAGAAGAAGAAAGTCATCCTATGAACTAAAAACTATTGTGATACAATCTGGGCCCCTTTAAAAATGCAGGAATATGCCTGAGTAGTACAGTCTAAGACAAAGAAACCACTGCAGATGAAAATACTAAACCAAACTATTCTCCCTGTGTTGCCAGTTCATGCTGATAGATTGAAATGCAAATAATTTAATATTTCATCCTCCAGAAAGTTTACGGTGTAAATTAATCATAAAATCAATTCACACTTTTAAATTAGCTTAAAATGTATTGAATTTTGGATCTGCCAGTTGTAACTTATTTCTTTTCTTTGTTTCAGTTGATAAATGAATATAATAAAAAAAGGCAGCATTAGAGACAAACATGATTTTTTTCCAGTTAGATTCCATTTCACTGTATGTAGTTTTACCTTACTTTGTTTTTCTAATGTTTATAATTTTATTCTGCAATTCAATGTAAGCTTATTTGTTTAAAATATATTCAACTATATATACACACATTACTTGTCTTCACCCTAACAACCAAGTTTAAGCTAAGCATGCAAAACTTGAACAAACACTATGAAATGATCAAAAGCAACTACACACTGCTTGTTAAGAGAGAATAGTTTATTCCAACATTTTTTGTTTGGAGTTTTTGGCATGGTGAAGACTTCTTCTGCTTGTTTGGTATTTTATGAAAATAAACTACTACACAAGTATGAAATGCCAAAAAGATAAAAAGCTATATTCCCTTTGAAAATATTCACTGTTGTTCTCCAAAGCAAAATAGTTAAAGATGACTCCTAAAAATACAAGCCTCTAAAATGAAAGCCAATCATTCTTTAACTGATCTGCAATAGTCAGAAAGCTATGTAAAGACAATTCAAGGATAGTCATTTCTACCTAACATTAACAGCAGTTAAAAAATTAGGTCAGTTAAAATGAAAATCTCCATTTTTAAGGAGATTAAGAACCATTAAAATAGGATAAAACTATTCCTAAATGACTATACAGAGAGGGAAGCAAATTCAGCCAATTTTTAAAACACTCCATGTTGTAGTATATACAACATTAGAATTATGTAAGAAATATATGTCAATGGATGGTCTATTAGAAAACTAGGATTCTATTCATGTTCAGTGTTCAGTATTCTCTGGCAGAATTTTGAGTAATTAAAAAGCTGTTTTTATTTATTTTCTTGTTTTTGTTTTCAGCCTGCTCTTCAGTAAAGAACCTCTCTCAGCAACACAGAAATCATGTTTTTTTCCCTCCCACTAGCAGTATGCAGATCTATAACTTAAGTTTGGGTTTTAGAATCATTAGTGAGTTGGCTGGTAAATAAACTACAATCTTATTCCAACCAGGAAAATACATACCAGTTAGAATTAATTACTTCTAGCATTTACTATTGTTACTGGACGGACATTGTACTAGCAAATATTAAATATATTTAATAATGGAAATTTGCAAATGCTAATTTCAGAAAACAATAATCACTAAGGGCTCGATCCTGCTCCCATTGAAATAAATGGCAAAACTCCCCACTGACTTCAGAGAGAGCATGATCTTGCCCTGAACAGTTCAGATAATCTCCAGATCTTTGCATATAAAAATATGTTGAGCAGTTTAGCAAAAAAGTACAGCAAACTGGCTATTCTTTTGTTACTGTCCAGAGAGTTGAACTTTCCTTCACTTTCTGAACAAGAGCAAAGTGACCTGAGAACAATAACAGTGAGAAAAGAGCATATTTACCTTGAGGGAATATCAAAGGGAAAGCTGAAGAATTGCAAAACAAAGTAGTCCAAATGAATTATCTATGCATTGCAGTCCAATTCTGCACCTTAAACTAGGCCACAGTCTGTCAGGCAATCATTTCAGCACCAGCCACCCTGCCTTCCATCTTAAGAGATTCACCCAGAAAATTGACAAACCTGCTCCACGACAACAAAACTCTTCTAATGCTTTTGAACGCCCACCATTTGTTCTCCATTCATCCAATCAACTTTTCACTGCACATCTTCTCTTGCTACCGAGGCTCAGAGACAGGATCACTTCTCATCTGTATGCTAATTATTTTGCCACATGGACAAAAGTAATAATGCTTTTAGACAGGAAACCAACGGGCCTGAAGTAGAAGACAGAAATTAATAAATTGACACCACTAAACGATGCAAAAAAGATGAGCATGCGTGCAGCACTGTGGCTGATGGATCAGCTGTAACCTCCATTTAAAAGCAGCAGACAGACAGGCGATGGGCTACAGAAAACCTAGGCTGTGTAGTATGCATCAAGAACAAGTTCCCTTAGAGACCACATTACTGCAGCAGAATAACATCAGTAGCATATTGCTGACTTACCCTCTCTCAGTCTGCATCCTTTAAGCAATACAAAACAAATCCATTTTCCCAAATCCTAATGTTTGCGTGAGGGGGACTTCATCTCTAAGCAAGATATTTTTTCAGCTATAGTTTTGGCTTAAAACCAATATTTTTTTAACTCTCCTGTTTATTAGGCTTGCAATAGTCAGACAAGATTGGGGCTGTCTACTATAATGCTTCCTGCATTGTACCCACAGGCCCCTAAATCTCTGGAACAGAATGTGTATCATGTGCAGTGCTGTATTTAATGTAATAGATGGGAACAGAAAATACCAGTCAGACTGTTAACAGATACGGAGTAGGTGATACATCTAAAAATACCTCCTCTAGCACTGATCCTATGGCAAAATGGAGCTTGGGTAAAAGAAATCTTAGAACATTCAGCAAACCTGTACACTTTCAAATGTTTATTGTTTTTAAAATGAATAATTAAAAATAAATATAAGTTATTTGCTTGCCACTAAAACTACCTTCCAGTGTGTATAGAGTTAACTCAAATTTCTGAAGCCTCATTTATTTTACCAGCTAGCACCATATTCTCTCTTTTAAAACAAAGGAAATAAACTATTTCCAGCTGGAAAGATTACCAAGCTTCTACCACTGATATAAACTTGGGCAAGGAAACTTTCATTTGACAAACAGATCAAATGTAAACAATATCTCATATACAAAAGACTAAATTTGCATGTGGTTTTCACAAAAATGTTGCCAGCAAAATCAGGTTGATTTTGTAGCTCTGGCTGCCTCGGACTAGTAAATGAGCTGTATTATCAAGGAGAGGGTCTTTTTCACTCAAAGGGACACTCAAATTAGTACACTCCCCCACCCCCTTTATAACACTCACTGTCCTGACAAAGCCTTTTTCAACCCTCTTCCCCTCCCCCAACACGGTAATAAGCTTCACTACAGAGAGTCTTATTTAATAATACTTCTGTATAACGCTCGAAATATGGGGCAGGGCTCCCGAATGAGGTTATCAGGAGGGTAAAGGCTCCCTTTAAATCTGTCCCCTAAACATGCCATTTTCATACCAGGCTGATACTTTGTGACCTAGCTAGAACTGCAGCGCTCTTTACACAAAGTCAAACCAAATGTATTTATTAACAAAACAACGGTAAGGAAAATGCAGCCCACTTTAAATACTCAAAGGGGCTTGGCTGCAAGGGAGCCTAGGCTTCCCTGCTGCACCCTGCCCTCCATACAATAGAGAGAGAAGTAGAGCACCTCTCAGTAAAATTGTCAGCAGCTACCAGGCAAAAGCCGTCCTTTAAAATCTATTTCTGCCAAGCAGCTATTTTTTGTATGAACAGGCGCACACGGACACAGGTTGATTTGGTTGCCCTCTTTATTGCCATGGCATTCATTGCAATCCCCCTGGTTCCTCCACCCTGTTAGTTTGCTGCCTACAGTGATGCTCTCCTCTCTGCAAGCAGCACCACTGCTGATAAACCACTGCAGACTTGCAGAGGGGGACCATGCTGCCCACTGTTTCAGCAGCAGAGACCGAACACCAAAGGGATAAATCGCAAGAAACACCTTTTTTCCCCCCAACCCTCAGAGGTAATCCCTCTAAAGCCTGAGTCTGTTGGCTGACGTGTTGAGACCAGACATGTTGGTTGCTACAGAGGTTACAATTCCCTTCCCATCTAGCATTGCCAGAAATCACGCTGCAGTCTGAAGGGGGGGGGAGCCTATCTGTGTGTAAGTAACCCTTAGCATCTTGAGCCATCCCAGCCGCTCCGCAGCCACAGGGATGACAAACTTTGACAAGGGAGAGGGGTTTTAGAAAAGGGGCTAAATCACAGCAAACAGGATGAGGAACGTGCTAGCAAAAGCAAAACCCTCGGTTGCATTAACTGGGAGGTGGGAAATGGAGTGTTTCCCCATAAAGCAGAAAGGATTTGTGTGTCTCTCCTCTCCTCTCCCCTCCCCTCCCCAACACACACCTGTATTTTCTGTAATTCTTCTCTGTCATCTCCGATTACATCTACCTACACTCCCAGGACTCCTCGTGACGCCGGCGTCTAGAACGGGCAACACTCTGGGAGCACCCATGGGGAAAACATTCGGAAAGCTCGAGCAATGCAGGTGTGACACGCAGGGGCAGACGCCGAGATAGTGAAAGCTGTTCCATAAAGTAAAGAGGAAGCAGAGACAGCTTCTCAAGGAGAAATGCCTCTCCTGACCTCTATGGCGGAAAGCGAGTGCTAGCTATCATGTCTGCTGCTTTATGCAGCAGCAGGAGGGTGGCTTTAGGTTTTTTAACCGAACTAAGTCACCATTAAAAATAACAATCAAAATGTAAAAACACCTGCCAAAGGGTAGTCACCAAAAGCAGCCTGTATATGCTTCTGTTGTTTGAGGTCACTTTTGGGTTCAGCATTTTACGGTAACTTCCTCTTCCTTGGGGGGAGGGGAACAAACCCAGCCCAACACAAAACCTGTCCTTTTTCATATGTCACAAGTTGACATGCCACCTTACCGTGTACACATGGTATTAGCATGAGGCTGAGGCACATACCTCCTGACAGGTGTTTACAAACTTTGCAATGGCTGGAAAACGTTTGCACCTGGCAAAAACCTCACATTCTTGTTCAGATTTAGAGATGACGCAAAGAAAGGGCCCACTCCTGCTGCCATGGAAGCCAGTACCAAAACCGCCCCATGGGAGCAGGATGGAGCCCAGAGTTAGCTGCATAAATTAGAAGCATTTGCACACAAACAAAAAAGACTAGTGTGGAAAATAACCTGGGAGACTGGTGATTCATTGGCCTAATTGTCCTCTTAAGACGTGAGGGTATCGTGTTAATGTTTTGGGATGCCTCCCCCTTCCACAGCCTGTGCCTGTTCAAGGTGGGAGTGGGAGTGGGAGTGGGAGTGGGGGGGGGGGATGTTAAGCAGCGTTAATGAGAGAGCACTGTATTCTTTCTGAAGGCTACGTTAAATGAACTAATTTCAGCTGACCTATACTGGAAAACCTACCATTTCATTTACTTTCTCACTAGTGGTAGTTTCTTGGAAACTACCGGAAGCATAACTCATGCACGAGACAAACTTACTACTGTTAGGCTGGAATTAAAGTCCTGTATTTATTAGAAAGGGGGGGGGGAAGGGGGAAGCAACCAGCAGCCTTAATTAGACTGTCACTGTAAGAACCTGTTCCTATACAACCCTCCGTATGTCCTTTATTAAAGGTATAGCCTTCTAAAACAATTGCGGGTAAAAGTATTTCTGGAGGAGGGAAGGCAGGAGAGGAGGCAGGTGACAGGAAAAGATTTATTCTTTCTTAAGAGCAGGTTTTCATTGATGTACACTGTTAACAACTGTGTGAAAGTCGGCTTTACAGTAACCCCACAAAAGGTTAAAGTAGGTTCTGTGACGACGTATTTGGAGAATTTTGAAAATAGGCATTAGCCATCCAATGGACTGTAGTGGCTGCAGAGGAATCGTTGGAATCTATTGTGTTACTAGGTACTTGGATATTTTACATGCATTATTTAATAGATTAACTGCTCTTCAGCGAGGCACTTTTAACGTAAAAGAATTTTTATTTTAATGGTTCGCAATAGTTTCTTTGAAGTAATGACCAATCCTTGACACAACATAGTTTAATGTGTGGCTTCAATTCTGAATATAGAGCCATGGTCATAAAGAATAGGAATGAAAGAAAAATGTGACAAAAGAAGTTACTGCGCATGCGCAGTAGCCAGTTATTAAATGATAGCAATATAACTTTTACATAATAAAAGTCACATACCAAACTGCATAGCAGCAGATCATGCACTAATACTATGCAAAATGTCTTGTTTTAAACAAATCATGCCTAGTCTGATTTAGCAATCTCAAACCAGAAAGCGATTGTATTATTTTTATTGCAACCAAAAACAGGCTAAGTCGTTTATATTATGTATTCACCAATAGGAGATCTTTTAGACCAAGTTTCAGTCAAACAGTGCTTAGCAATGTCAAACTCCTGAAAACTGGGGTTTGCAATGCAGGGAAGCTTCCATCGATGCTGGTGCCAGTGAGGGCAGTCATAATGTTGAAGAATTAAGCTTGATACTATATATGTTTATTTGTGTAAAAAGGAGGAAAACTAGTGGCATTAATTCATTGTGGAATACTTTGAAGAGGCATCACTGAATATAATAACACCTGTAATGCCATTATATCTTGATAGTAAAATTGCATGGATGCAAGGAAGTACTATTTAAACTACAGTATTATGTTGATTTCACAGACTAAACAAAATGCATGCAAGGACACCTTTTAAAAAGAAAGAAGCATTAAAGAGCACAGATTTTATATTTTTACCCCAGCCATCTTCATATTGTCTCATTATAAAGTATAAAGGCGTCTCTTGCTTTTACCTCAATGAGCAGAATCATTAAGGTGATGAAAGTAAGTCATTTTCACATTGCCAGTAAACTAGTAGGAAGTCAGTCAGTGCTGAATGTAATTGCTATCAGCAGCGGACAGCTCCTGGTGCTGAAAGGGAAAGGCAGAGAAACCTCTTTCACAATAGCTCACTCAACCAGCCTTTGAAAAATCACAGCAAAACTGAATGAGGTGGCAAGTGCTCAGGCTGAATAGCTCTGTCTGCAGAACAATGGCAGCCAACTCCAAATCCTACTATAATCACATTAATGAGATTAATCAGTGAATTAGCAGTAGTCAAATGTCAGGGTGGCAAGGAGGAATCCAACCAAGCTTGATAATTAACTTTTGGGGGTCAGGGAGAGAGAACCAACTGTGCTGTCTCTTAGGCTTTTTCAGAAGTTTACCCATTTCTCTTTGGAAGATCCTAACAATTCAAGAGGAAAAAATAAAGACCTCAACCTGTTCATGCTACAAGACAGTCTGCTAATACACAGTATCGTGTTACTTTTCTGTTACTTTCAGTGGAAGTCCACTGTGGAAACTAGCATCATTTCGAACAATCCACCCAAACGATCAGAGCTACATTGTGTTCAACTTTGAGTATGAAATTAGTTTTGTAATCCAACGTCCGCCACAAAATAGAATATGCATGATAAATAAGGCAGATAACAAAAAATAAATGTCATTCCCTTTAAGAATCTATGGTACAAGATACATTTTTGGGGAGGGGAACAGCACCTTTTAAAATATTAGCAGTCACATGTTATCATGATGATAATCTACTACTGGGTCTATTGGAAACTGGTTCTTATAACAAAAACAAAAATAAGTATAATTTTAATTAAGTAAATTAGTGGAACTTCCTTTCTGTGTCCAAGTCAGAGATCTGCCATATTGTAACTGACCTGAATACGAGTGAAACTTCTTTTCATCTGAAATTCAGCACCCAAGATCATTTCAGTGTTACAAGGAGTTACTATGCAGTATTAAATTTAGAAATAAGCTTCTTTGCAAATGGCAAATAACTGAAATGCAATTATGTTTATTAGCAAAAAAGGGGATGCTGCATAATTCACTTTCTGCCTTTTAAAGCAACAGTATTGTCAGCCATGTGAAACATTTGTAATTTAAAAAAACCCCAAAACCTAAGCTTACAAACACTTCTATGGAAATGAACGTTAAAAACAAAAGCAACAAAACTTTGGGTGGTAGTTTGTCTACCTGAGGTTGTGTACAGTGTTCATTATAGAGAAAAAATGATTTGCTTTTGTTCTATGAGTTTAATCTTATCTAGTCACAAATACAAGTACAGGAAGAGAAACTGCTTAACGAGTAAGTTTTAATTACTTCAGATTCCTTTTTACAATCTTCAGCTACTTTTCAATGTTTATTATATTTATAATTTTCACCAAGTTTATATAGACTGTAGCTCTACATTATACAATATTTTCTTCAAGTTGTACTTATCTGAACTATCTTTAAACTAAGGAGGGGAGGATGAAGATTTCAGCATGGTATATTAAATGAATCAACATTATTTGCAAAGCTGGTTCTATGTTAGGAATAATATACCATGTCAAACTATTGTAGATTTGAAATATTTAAGAAAGTAATCTTTAAAATGCAGCTTTTATGTGAATATTACCTTTAAAAGTATAAATCCATTATTCTTCTGTCACTGTGCCTTCAAATCATATTTTATGTAAAAAAGCATAGTAGTTTAGCATCTTTTATTTAATTGTGTTTGAATATCTGTATTGCTCAAGTATTTTATGGGTATCAGAAGTTGTCGTCTCAGGATCTTCGTATCAAAAGTACTGTACAACATGCAGCAAGTTTATATAAACAACATGCTTAATGCAGCAACACATTTTTGTGCACTGAAATCAGACTTCAGTATATTTACTAACTAGCCTATAGTTCAATACAATCTCATCTGCACAGCAACATTGCAAGAACTTGAAAAGAGCAAACAATGGATAGTATAAACTATTGAACAACTGCAAAAACCAATAGCCACCCTCCTAGAATCAGCTCCCTGAATAAAACACAGCCCTCACCTACACCATTAACTATTACAAACTAACCACAATAACGACATTTCAGCATGGTTAAGAAACAGCCCTGGCTCACGACAACTTTGAAAGGATGAGGAGTAAGAAGCATACCACAGAGACCCAGAAAAGGCTGCTTTTTTTCTTCACTGAACACTGAAAAGATACCCCACGTTCCAGGGATTAAAAAAAAATTAAATACACCCACCAACACTGAGTAAAAATCAGGGGGGCTTCAAGAAGACTGCAGGGAAAAAGCTCTCTCACTCTCCTTAGTGTGCAGAAGCTTAGGGGGGAAAATGTCGCCCTGGCAGGAATGACAAATGCAGCACGATAGGCTAGCAGGCCTGAGGGATCTGTTTTACTTCCACATACATCCTCTAATGCACGCACTCCCACTCATCCTCTCGATATGCTTTCCCCCTCCCTTTTTTTTTCGCCAGCTCCAAATCCCCGGCATATGACCTTCTGTTAAATAGATAAAAAAAATTTGCTTATCAGTCATGCAAATGAGGCTGAATTCATTTTCCACAACAGATGGCCTCATAGATAATGATGATGGAAGAGAGAAAATTGAATGTCTCTCACAAGGTGGTCATGGCAACCGAGAGCAGAATCATATCAATAATAAGCTCACTGCATAATAAGGTTGTCAATCCCACAAATCAAAGTCTCCAGCTAAATCAGGTAGCCCACCCCCAAGTCGTTACCAGGTAAATAGAAAAATGGACCGCGTTGGTGGTTGATTTTAAACAAAAACAAAATAAGGAATTGTGAAAAGAAATGGCAGCTCGAGCAAATTCTGAGACAAAATTGGAAGGAATAATCAGGAGAGATTTCCCTCCCCCCCCCCGTGCTAATTGTTTTATTGAATGATTTGGGGAGGGGGGTTGATAGGGTTTTACATGGGATGTGTATATATTAATAGCGAGGCTGATATTTCGAACTCGGTCTGCTGCTGGAGCCTTTCTCCCCACCCTGTCTCTGATGTGGAGTGCTGCATTGATGCAATAGCAGTTCGCCTCAGGCTTCCACCTTGGCTCCCAGGGGGCCACCCCGCAAAATGAATCAGCAGCCATCCTGAGCAGCCTGATTAAAATGAAAATGGCAAGGCACATGTCTGGGCGGAACTAGAGCTGAGCAGAGCTGCCTGTCTGGCAAGCATGCTCAATATAGCTTTTGCTAATAATGGCTTACTGCCTTTCATTTTTAAAGGTATTACCATCGTCCCTTCCCCCAACCCCCTCCCCCAGTGCTGGCTTTCCCCTCCCCCCCCCCATAATTGTATATTGCTCACAGTTATAGTCTGCCAGACTGACATGCAGTTATTGTGAAAAGACACACTGTCTTCGCAGCGAATTTCTCCTCAAATATGCTGAAAAACCCAAGACAACCTATTAACATGCAGCTATAAATTATTTCCAGCTATTAGCTAGAAAACAGATCGCGGGGAGGGGAGGAAAAAGCCCCAGCTAGGTACAGTCTAATATCCTGAAAGGGAGCCTTTAGGGAAAAAATCATTTCTGTATCTCTTCCCCTGCAATCGTATCTACATCACAAAGCATGCCTAGCAGCACATGAAAAAGCATCGGTCTGCAACACTATATGAAATGTATTTAGGGAAAATCTCGCCTGAGCAACAATTCTAGGAAAACTCCCCAATGCAGTGAATTGGATGTACTGAGAAAGAACCATTGAACTGCAGATTTTAAATATCACCGTTCAGCTGAGTATAAAAACACTGTTCTGGGGCAATCAGATTTTTCCTGCATTAAGAATATAAATACATGCCTAATATTTTAAAGTTGGCCAGCTTTGTTGTTTTATGAGGGCTTCAGTTTGCTCTTCATATTCCTTCTCTATTGTGTGGGTGAGACTCCTCCTAGGCAAATACTGCGGTGGCAAAGCTATAGCTTCGGCTCTATGCATATTATTTTTATACACATACACAGACAGAGATGCCTTCAGTTAATTCCTGTTTCTGAGACGTGCTCTTTCCTGCACTCTACCCCCGATGCTGCAGTGTGAATCAGAAATCAATAGAGCTGCTCTAATGGAGGTTCCACTCAGCAAAGCAGCTGCAGCTGGCTGTGCGCAGACACACACACACACACACACACACACAGCTAATGACGTCTGTGCAACTTTTTCAGCTGATTGGACACCGCATCGGATGTTCTGTGGAGCAAAGAATAGGAGGAATCTGCTATTACAGTCTGGTAAAAAAAAAATGGTAGCTTGTATTTTCCTGGCTCCACGAGAGCAAGGCTGAGCTCCTACAGCCTGGCTACAGTCTGTGTGAGCGAGAACAGTTCTCTGGGGGGTGTGATCACCCTGGAATAAAAGATAACACCCTAAGATTATCATAGACGCTGCTGTGACACAGAACTCTGCAAACCACACGGGATTATTAGTTTTATAGGGCTACACATTCATATCACGAGAGATAAGAATAGGGCACGGGAAGTAGACATGAAAATCAAAGTTGTTTCATAGCTAGATTAACAGGATAATTTGTGCCCTTTGGTGCGTTTGCAAGGATTTCTGCTTTCCCCATCCATCGCAGGAGTGTTTTAACAAGAGCTGTATTTTAAATTCGTTGTCATAAATTATGCACTGAAAAAAAAATGAATCACGTCAACTGAAAATGTCCTTCTGCTTCCCTTACCTACAACAGAACAATGCTACATTTGGTAAATTGTACCTTCCAATTTCATTTGCTAGATTTATTTTAAAGTACATTTTTCCATATCCATGCTGCAAAGCTGCTGATCATAGTTTCCTGAAGCTGTATCTCACTGAACCAAGAAACTACTGTGCTGCTGAATCTCTCTCTCTCTCTCTCTCTGTATTTTATATATAAATCTAATCCTTTACTCCCAAAATAAGGTATTCCTGGGATCTGCGGCACCGCAGAACACCTCCCCCATCCTCCTGTCAATGTGTCTGAGCTTCAGGATATTGATAGCAACTGCCCCAGCTCGAGTCTGGCTCCAGTGGAGCATTTATATTCCTTCCACTCAGCCCTGTGATTTTTGCAGGGCTGAGAACGCCAACCCCTGACCAACTCTGGACAAATAAAGTCTGGGAAAATGAATGAATCGTAAAGCCAAATTGCACGACAGAGCCACATTCCAGACTGTGTTGTACAGTTAATTCTTATGCAAGCTTTAAAAACTCCAGATCAAAACTAAAAATTATGGGATATGGCAGACTGCAAAGTAATGGACTGTAGGATATTTTAGAACAAAAAGGGGCCACTAAGCTCAGGAGTCCACCTTTTTTTCCCTGTTAGCAATTATACCTCCACAATATACCCCCCTCCAAATATTTGCCTAGTCTCAGTTTAAATTATTTATACTAGTTGCTCTTTCTGCTGTCCTTGGCAGTTTGTTGCACATATTAACTGCTCTCTGTGTAAAGCTGTTCTGTCTAGATTCCTTTCCTGCTCAGCCCTTACTTAGCCTTAACTCCTTTTGCACTGGACAGAAAGCTTCGCCCATTTCCAATGTCTGCTCACTTGGACATGGATTTCAGGATATAGAAGGTACATTCAGCAGCCCAGAAACTGAGTGTTTGCTAGACACAGTAGGTGGTGTATTAGGCAAATGTTCAACAGTTCATGGTACCTTCCCTTGTATCTGAAATTAATCCCCCAAAAGCTTAACCTACATGGCAAAGTATATTTCCTTTGAATTAAAAAAAAATAGTTGTCTTTTCTCTTTAAAAAACAAAAACTTAAGATGACCGATACTCATAAAAGTAAATATTGTTACCACTGACACATTGGAAGGAACATTTTTCATTAATTTCCCTAGTTTGGCTGATGCTATATTTATCAATACCAAATGAAATGAAAAGCAGCAGATGCCCAAGGAGAGGGAGCACTTGCAATATATTTCCTGCTTGGGAAGAAGTTTGCCTTAGTCCTTTCTGCTGGTCTATAAATTTTGACATCCACTAGGTCCTATCATGTATGGATATCAAAGCATAGGTTGTCTTTCACGCTGTTTCTCCCATCTCATGCTGGGAGTTCTAGATCTTTGCATCCAGTCAGGCATTCATCTGTCCTTCATGGTTGGCTCTAGTGAAATCTTCAGGAAAAGGGGGAAGCTGTGCCCTCAGCCTCCAACGGTATTTGGCCCTCGGACTCTTTTGTAAGCCTTAACTGCCACAAGATGCTGCTAGCAAATGAACTGGCACCCATCACCCCATATTGCTAGGACCCTTTTTGCATGTCCATGGCAACATCTCAAAGATGACCCCTCACCAGTTCAAGTTCTGGGCAATTTTTCCACCAAATTTCTAGTAATCCTTAATGTAACTCTGTTGCTACACTTCCTGACGCAATCAGTAGTTGCAGGGTCAGTGTGCTATGCCATGCCCATTGAGGAAGGAGTTCAGATGAGACCAATGAAGCCCAGTGCTCACAGTGTAAGTAATGGATGAGAGGCATGAGCTGGTACCACGCATACCCCTGAATCCTTCCCAGTGGATGTGGACTGCATCATGGTTGTATCCTAGTTGTGAACCTAAGTTTTTTCTTAGACACGTTTTTCCATGCCCAGAACAGGATACCATGCCCAATGTTCCACCTATTTAACAGAGCAATCATTTGAAATGAAACTACAGATGGCAGTCAGACAGGTGAGTGAACAGGTCTTTGAGAATCTGGCACCTCATGGAGATAAATGTACCCCCAGAGGCATTCTGTGTGCAATCTGCACATTGCTCATGGTCTCGGAACCCCATGAAGGCAGCTCCAATGCAGAAAGAGTGAGGACCATACTTGCCATGGGGAAGACTGCTATTAGTAGGAACTGGGTTGGGGAGTCCTATCCATGTGGAGAAATGGTACACCCTCAACACAGTGGAAAGTACACTTAGATACCATCATAAGGTAACAGCTGAGCTCATACCCTACCATTCAGGTTTGGAAAAAATGAAGGTGATAGTCCAGACGGTCTGATGTCAGCATAAATTCCCCAAGCATAGGGTACCATCCCCACTCTCCAGCTTCCATGGCAAGCTTGCTCTTTTGGAAAGTCCCAAATGAGGCAAACATGCAGGTGGCCTGTTGGACCTGTTACTCCACAACTGAGCTGGCAATTAACTAAGCTTGGGACAAAGATCTTGCAATATTTGTAGAATGGTGGGGAACTACTTCTTCCCTGGTAGGCACTGGTCTTAGCCAGACCTCCATCATTTTCCTGGTGAAATATGATGTGTACAGGTCAGGGTACTGGACCATCTTGGGGGGGAACCCAACAACCTGCCCACTAGTAGGCAATGATAGAATGCACCAACCCTTGTCAGCTCAGATCTACCATAAATTGTCACAAATGAATCTGAAGGGTGGGCCATTTGTTGACAAGCCCCAAAGGTGCCTTAAAACAAAGGTGCTCAGGGCAACAGATTACTCCAGAAGCCCCAAATCTGTCACATGTTAAGCCACCAAGGAGTTTTGGCTTCACACATAGTTACTGCTCTGCTCCTACTGCCAGTTTCTAAAACCAGTCTTCTGAAAATGAGAGACGCACAAGACATATCACAGACCAGCTTGGTGATAGCCACTCATATTTATTTTGTTGAGACCATGGCTAGAATAGTGCATGTATTAAGGATGAAAGATCCTCAAAAGTTTCATATTGCAACTTCATTTTGGATAAGTATGTTAAACTTCAGAGGTTCAGCAAAGATCTATCTGACTAAACAAACTTCTTCAGAATGCACTATTGGTCTGGGACTCTCACGAGGAAAGACTGTCATGAAATTTCCAGAACTACTGCTCCTGGCCAGAAATACCATGATGATAACCTCTTCTCCAATCATTTGGCACTCTGAATTCTAGATTCAGACAGAAGCTTGAAGTGAAAACATATTTAACATATTTCAGCATCTCAATGAAAGATTTTGCTTGTAACAATGAGAAAATGTATAGGAGAGGGTTTGTATTTATCTGAACTGGTTCACCAATCTGTATCCAAAACTAGAAAGATTATTGCTTGTTATTTACTGAGGGATGTGTGCTTTTAGTTTTGCTATTGACATCAATGAGAAGAAGGAGCAGCCCCACAGCAGTGTCAACAAATTGGAGACAATTCAGTGAAAAGCAATAAAAACAATTAAGGGACTGGAGGGAATAGCTTATAGGAAAAGATTAAAAGGGCTAAATACACAGAGCTTGAGTAAATAACTAAAGGAGGACATGATAACCTTCTTCATGTACTTGATGGTTCAAAACACCAAGGAGGGAGAGAATTGTTTAGGGTATCCTAAAGGGTGTTGCTAGGAGTAATGAGAATAAATTAAGCAAAGGAATATTAAGGTTGAATATCAGGAAACAATTCCTAATGGTGTGCTCTATTAGACTGTGATATAATTTCTTATGGGATTAGCAAAGCCACATTACTCAAGTCATTTATAACTGGACCAAACAAAGCACTGCAGGTTATACTATAGGGAACAATCCTATAATGGCAGGGGAGTGGTCAACATAACCCAATAGGTCTTTTCTCTCTCTAAATTCAATGCTTCTCAATTCTTATTAGTTTATATCCCCGGTTAAGCAATAGTCCCCATTGTAAGCTCTCTTGGCTAAATCAGAAAGCATCATGGGAATTCTGAATCTCATAATGGAACAAAGGGAAACTTTCACTACTAGAACGTGAAGGGCATTTTTCCAGTTTAAAATAGTTTTATACAGTACTTAATTAAAAAAAAGTCAGTAGAAACAGATTCATTTATTTTAGTATTTTTATATCATATGACCAAATATAATGCCAGCAATGTGCTAGGCACTTTAGCAACAGGGTAAAAGGTCACACTGTAAGATCACGAAAGATTTGCAATCTAAGGTCCTGATTCATCAAGATGCTTAAATAAGTGTCTAACTTCAAGCAAGTGAGCAGTTCAAACAGCATCAAAGCGACACAAGCACGTTTACTTTTGATCTGAACAATGTATTATGCAACAACTTTTTGCTCCTCGTACCTTGCAGCCTTTGTTATCCCCAAGCCACATAGACATTAATGGGATTACTCATGTTCTCGAAGTTCAGCACAGGCCTAAGTACCTGGCTGAACTGGGATCTAAGGTACCAATCCTGCAAAAAATTATGTACATGAATAGCTACACACATGAAGAGTCCCCTTGTCTCCGAGTCAAATAGGACTACTCATAGATCATTGTTTATTACTTATATTATGCTAGAACCAAGGAGCATAGGCTCTGAAGCCAGGGGTAGGTGGGGGAAACTCAGGCTATGCCCCGAACACTTTTTGGCTGGGCCAGACCTGAGTGGTGCTGTTACCTCTTGCACCAGGTTGCAATACCATTCACTGACATTTGGAGACAGTGAGTATAGGGCATCATGGGCCAGGAGGGTCAGGTTGCTGGTTGGGCAGAGGATGCCTGGGAGAGGAAGAGGAGGGTCAGGTGTGGGAACAAATCTATGACCCCCCCCACACACACACACACGCTTTAAATGATGCTCTGCAACCCCTGCCTAGGAGCCCCAGTCATAGACCAAGACCCTATTGTGCTAGACACTGTACAAACACAGAAGAAGACAACAATCCATAGAGTTATGAATATGCTTAAGTCTTTGCAGGATAAGGTCCTACGTGAACTAAGGCTAAGGAAAGGCATTCAACAGAAGTTGGAGACTGAGCAGTGGTAACCAGTGTGTCTTGTTACTTCTACTTTATTTTTCATATTTATTATGTAGTAAATACTTTGATATCCTTGAAGCAGTGTGTTTTCAAAAGGGACGTAGGAGAAGAGGATGGGGAAATGACAGATTGACGCAGGGTGTGCCATCCATAAGGGGCATCATGGAAGAACGTGTGATGATGTGAATGGGAAGAAGTGGGCAATGACTGGGGGGTTGGGTGGAACACAGACTGAAAGGTATGAGGATCAAAAAGTTGTATCCTTTTTAAAAAGAAAAGTGATACCTTCTTGCTGGAAATGCAACCTAGTTTGTTCTTGCAATGCCTCAGTTTTACCTTTAAAATATTAAACTTCATTTACATTTTCAAAACTGTACTATACAAATTCAGAATGTGGTAGCACCCAGAAGCCTTATTCAGGATTGGAGTCTGCAGGAGTGGACCCACACTGTCACATTATACTTACGTCATCTCTTTTATAGATAATAGGGGACCACATTTTTCAACATGGGTTCCTTAACAGGACATCCAAATATGACATTTGGATGCTTATACAGACCCTTAGATATTAGGCAAATATCTGTTTCACACACTTACATGCCACCTGAAGCATCCAACCCAAGATTTGAATGTTCTGTTAAGGAGCTTGTGCTTGAAAGTGATGCCTACAATGTCATCTTTATCCAACAAAAGCTATCTATGGAAGTTTGAACTGCATTAGCACTGCATAAAGCATGCTGTGTGTCCTCCCCGCCATCCCCATGTAATTCTCACTAGAATAGTTACCCTATGGAAGACTCCACCATGAGGAAGTAGGCAGCATTGGGTTACCAGATAGGGCAGGATTCTCCAAGCACTCACCGTTAAGCCAACAATGCCTAACCAGCTTTTGCAGTTGCAACTAGGGAGAAAATACTTTCTTCAAAACAAGAAGCAGGCCCTAGTTGTGTAGTTCATGAGGCCTGTGAAGCTTCTGCTTATCAATGGCTGTGAGGGTCATATTCCTCTGCACAGAGCCTAGCACTGTATAACATTGGAATAGCCATATCAGATCAGACCCATGGTCCAACTACAAGATGCTTCAAAGGAAGGTGTACAACACCCATAGCAAATAATAATGCACTAACATACCTCTGGGCAAGTTTCTTCTGAATCCCATGCTTGCAGTGGTTGGGTTATATATTGGAGCATGATGGGTGATGACGGATACAATCATTTGTAGTCCAATATAACTGGATTTTGATGTCAAACCATACTTAATAATTGCATTTTCCCAAAATCAAACACATTACTTAGTTCTGATTTTTTCCTAAGTGTTTCCAGTCTCATTTGACCTCTAATTTTCCTCCATCACTTGCTGGGGCTTTAGCCTTATTTCTTCAGTTAGACTTTTCAGATAGTTAGCGCCACGCTATATAAAAAGTCCTGGAAAATGACTACTAGTCCATCATCTATTAGAGTTGCCCCTCTGCCATTTATAGTCCAAAGTAATTGAATTTTGATGTTCAACTGTAATTTATAATCACAGTTTTCCAGAATGAAATAACATGAGGAAGGACTGCTAGGCAGAGATGGCGTTCACCTTTCGAGGAGGGGAAAGACCCTGTTTGGACACAGACTGGCTAACCTAGTGAGGAGGGCTTTAAACTAGGT